>NW_007234087.1:158651-384972 GCF_000164805.1 Carlito syrichta | reverse complement strand
CAGGTCGTGGCTGCGGTGGCCGGGAGCGGCCACTGCACTCCAGTCTGGGTGACAGAGTGAGACTCCAACTCAACAAGCAAACAAACAAACAAACATTTGCAAAACACCTGCTAAAGCCAAGGAGAAGTCCTTGTCCCTCCCACATCCACTGTGCCATTCATTTTTCCACCATGCACAGCCTTGCAATATTAAATCCAATTTTATATGTGAAGGCCTTGATTTCTCAAGATAATTAGCCTAGAGAATGGAACGCTTCCTGAGATAAAAGACTATCTTTTCGTCATAGGCTCTGAGACAGTGCACAAAGCAAGTGCTCTAAAGGATGGCTTTGATGTGTTAAAATGAATTTCCTTCTATTTTAGAGATTTTTGTGTCATTAGAGAGAAATGAGATCATTACCAAAAAATTGACTTATTTAAGAAGAATGAGTTTTGTGCAACTTACGTGTCAAAATACATACGACTAAATTGGGTACCAAGAGAAATGGCATTTGCTTCTGTCTCAGTGGCAGACAAAATTAGTGACTTAGGGCATGTCAGCCCACCCTGAACCTAGCAAAGGAGAGACTTAGACCAGAGCACTGTAAGGGCACTAAGATTCTAAGATTTGAATTATTTGAAATATTCTAGGACCCTCTTCACATTTCTCCTAAATTAGCTTTGCCTTGGTATTCATATTGAGATAATCTCTAAAGTATAATGAATATGGTGGTAATATCTTGCAACTGCTTTACAATTCTCGGAAGAAAGTTCTTGTAGAAAGCATCATTATATAATTAATAAAGGAAACCCAGATGGCACATAATAAACAGAAACATTCTGGTGTTGTACCATCCTGTTGTAGCTGAAAGATATTTTGAAAAAGAAAAAAAAAAGCAGTGCTAATAGTTTTGAAAGGACAGACTTCATTCAGCGTTTATGGCTGACATTTCTGACTGTTGTCTGTGTCATTATGATTGGCAGTTTGAATAAATCTAAGTGGAATATTAGCAATCCTGCCCCAAAGAGTGTCACAACCTGCATGTCCAGAATGAGTGTCAAACTTTCAAAATAATCCACAATTACCAGACTCTCCAGGAAATCACAATCTTGTCCATTTTTTTTTATGGGAAATCTACAGCAAGCACAGTAATTGCCTCTTGATAGGATACTTTTTTTTTTTTTTTTGGAGGGGTCAAATTTAAACCATCTGTAGACAGATGGAAGGGAAAGTGGAATTAGAGCTGTTACTAAAAACTCTGCAGCTGTCAGAGTGTGTTTGAGGCCATCCTAACGGTTCATTAGCAACAGGCAATACTACATCCAGGCTACAAGCGAGACCTGGGAGGAAATGAGAGTCCTTCTTATGGCTGGTAGTTTGGCAAACATGGTGGGTAAGTGATGGCCAGACTTATCACTGCAGAACCCAGACTGCCGAACCCACTCAAAGTCTTGTTGCCTTTCTGGTCATCAAGCTGCCTGGTGCTTTCTCTATCATTTCAGGGAAGAAGCAACTCAGGCCCCAGGCATTGATTTCTCACACCTCCTACGCCCACATTCTTTCCGTGATGATCATCGCCCACTCTCTCTGCTTGTTTTTAACCTTTGAAGGGAAGGAGAGGAGAACAAAGAGTCCAATACACTCCAGGGCTTGAACATTTTGTGAAATGCAGCACAGCAAGCCTGTAGGAGTGAGGCAGGAGCCTTCTTTTCACATGGCATGCCTCACCCACCCTCTTCTCAGTTTCCGGCTTCTTCAGGTGACAACCATTCTGTGGTTTATTTGCTTATTTATTTTCTATTTTTCTATTTCTCTGTTTTGTATACACAAATTAAAGATGCTTTTGCTTGGTGTCTCATGCGGCTTGCCAAAGTCAAGAGGATTCTTGGAAGATTAGGTTCCCATTAAAAAAGAAGGGGAAAGAAGAAAATAAAATTTAAAAAAATTCTTTACAACAAGAATATTCACCCAACGGCCCAGCATTTATATTGTGATTTAATTGATGTTTGGGAACTTTGTTCTTTCTGTTTTGGACTCTTAGTAGTTTTTACTAGTTAGGAAAATGATTCCATATAAACATTCCTCACTGTGGCCCAAATTGCCTGCTCTTATATCTAACTCATGCCACGTGACTTTTGACTTCACACGGGCACTTGCTGCACACCTCCTGTTAGGCTGGTGTCCTAGACTCACTTCCTTTGTCTCAGTCTTACTTATCTCCTATACCCCTACAAGTTGTTTTCTACTCTGTGAATGGCATTATTATCTGCTGATCTTACAAGCCACATGGTAAATACATCTTGCCTGGGATTACAATCTTTTTGCCCTAGTACAACTTCCGTAAATAGACCGTTAGCCTCTCTGTGGCCAGGATCCTTTGATATGCTTTTCACTAGGTAAAATTCTTTACAGCACCTAAACAGACAGCAATGTGAGGTCCCATCTAGGATGGAAAAAGTTTAAAAAATACTTGGGGGCATAAGCGCACCAGCTAATATTTTCAAGATGTCAGAGTAAAAATATGTTTAGAGATAAAAGTCCTATGGGCTTAACTTTCACCATTTATCATGACTAAGCAGCATTCAAGTTTGCCTTTCATTAAGTTTGCTGTTCATTTGAGGGTAAATCCTTTTCAACACGAGGGTGGAATGCAGTGCAGTTCTCAGAGCAAGGATGAGAAAGTAGTTTAACCCTTAAGGCCTTCAAGATTAAGAGAAGAGTCATTACTGGAAACGTGGGCAGAAGCAAGATGGGAACCCGTACATAAAAGAAAGAGCTCACAAGCTGAAAATGCAGTTGACCTCTCATATACTCATGGGCCACAGGATACAGATTTGCTCTGTACTGAAGTCTGTAAGAGCAAGGGCAAAGTGGAACTGATTTTCTCCATTGGGTCGATTGAGCTGGGAGTGAATTGGTAACAACGTAAATTCCCAAGAACATGCCAGAAATACTTCAAGCTTCAGTAACCTTCGTGACTGCTAAAACAAAAGTCACAATAACGAAAGTAATTATTAGTGTGAGAACTGTTCACATCACTGTATTGATAGTCTAATTAGTTCGCCCTTCCTTGATTCCAGGAAGGAAGAGAGACAAGGAACTGTGGGTAAGAATATGTATGATCTTGTATTACTTACTTGTATTGGCATCTTGTTGAGGACTTTGTATGCGTTGACTTTTTTAATTCTCACGATAAACTTAAGAGGTATGCGCTGTTGTTATCTTGGTTGTTCAGGAAAAAACTAAATAAACAAGTAATTAAAATTAAAAAACAGAAGTGCACTGAGGTTAAGTAACATGTTCAAGCTCCCCTACTGCCAGGAGGTGGGAAAATTGGGATTCAAACACAGATAGTCCGGCCTCAGGGGAACAAATCCATGACTACTGCATTAAACAGCCTCACGAGTTATTGGATATTTTATTACTAAGTAGTTGTGTGGCAAGGATTGTTCAAGAACGGGACAAATGCTAGGTTTACGGTCAGTAGCCTGAACAGGCTTTGTACACTTTGAGAGTCATGGATGGAAGGAGGCTCATGATTTCTCCCTGGTCTTGAATGGGGGCACTCCTGCCTGTGTAAGTCTTGGCATTCTCAGAGTCCTCGCTGGGTAATATGCCTGGTCTTTGGCCATCAGTGGACTGGGTGCTAGAAGGCGTGCTTGCCCCACAACAAGCCAAGAAGCCAGTTTCCTTCACATGTCTAGCTCTAGTAGTTCTGACGCTGAGATGAGGTCCCTGAGCTGTCAATGAACATGTCCTGGGATCTTCTTGCAGTTAGTGACACCTAGTTGACTCTCATAGAGTGTAATAGAGCATAGAGTGAAACTGAAGTTATACCCACACTCTGACAAGTTTCATATCCATGGTGTTTGCAGAAAAGCCAAACTACATTTGTTTATAGATGGCAAAAATTCCCACCATCTTCATGCTTCCTGTCTCATATTTTGTTGAATGCTTAATACAAAGCATGAACCGCTACATAACTCAAACCAATTTATTTGGATTAAAATGTATGATCTTAAACATTTTAACAAATAGTTTACCTATTATAAAATATAAAAAGCCTAAATATTGACCACTGCAACTCCCGTATAAGCTCATTCTCTACATTTACTTTCTCATTCACCAATTAAACTAATCGACTCTCTATCCCTGAATGTGCTGCTGTCTGCTTGTTTCCTTCTACTCTTTTTGTATAAGAAGGTCAGTTGAGGGCTGGGCATGGTGGCTCAAGCCTAGAATCCCAGCACTTTGGGAGACCAAGGCAAGAGGATTGCCTGAGTCCAGGGGTTCAAAAGCAGCCTGAGTGATTTGGTGAAACCTCATCTCTACAATAAATCAAAAAAAAAAAAATTAGCTGGATGTAGTGGCACATGCCTATAGTCCCAGGTACTTGGAAGGCTGAGAAAGAAGGATCTCCTGAGCCCAGCAGGTCGAGGCTGTGGTGTGGTGGCTGTGAGCAGGCCACTGAACTCCAGTGAGACTCCCACTTAAAAAAAAAAAAAAGAAGGTCAGTTGAGCTTTCATTGCAAGTGTCAGTTATTTTTTTTCTTTCTTTTTTTTTAGATTGGAAAATATAGTTTATTTAAAAAGTAAATCAGAGAGAGAGAGAGAGAAAGAGGAGAAGAGATTCACCTCCCCAAGGTAGGGAAGGGGGCCAAAGCTAGGGAGCATGGACTGGCCATAACTCAAAGAGAACATGGCCACACCATGACTTAGCAAGACAATGGCCAGCTATTTTCTTTCAAGTCTTCTATATGTGTGCTCACTTACTACTGGAATGCTTCTCACAGCTTTCTTTTCACCTCATATTAGCCATCACTGCTATTCTTCTGCCTTTCCAATTGCTCCTATTTCTCTTTCTAGAGATGGTTTTCTTGAGGTTTTCATATCATTTCTTCGGTCCATCTGCTGTGGTCTGTATGCCTGTATTCCCCCAAAATGTATATATTTAAATTCTAACTCTCAAGGTGATTGTATTCAGAGGTGGGGCCTTTGGGGAAAAGATTATGAATGGGATTTCTGCCCTATTAAATAGGGCAATGGAGTTTGTTTTTCCCTTCCGTCATGTGAGGACAAAGCCAGAAGGTGCTATCTATGAACTAGGAAGAGGACCCTCACCAGTTCCTGAATCTGCTGGTGGCTTGAACTTAGACTTCTCAGTCTTCAGAACAGTAAGAAATATATTTCTGTTGTTTATAAGTCATTCAGTATATGGTATTTTGTTATACTAGCCTGAATAGACTAATCCACTATTACAGAAAATCTTATATATTCATAAGACAATATTACACTAAAATGTATTCTTCTGGAACCACCAGTCCAAGTCATACCACAGAGCACAAATATTTATTACACTCCAATTTGGAAAATTTAGTGAAATGACAAAACAGTAATAGAGATGGCTAAATTTAAAAAAAAAAAAAAGCTAAATGTGAATGAATGCTCAGCATCATTAATCATCAGAGAAGTGCAAATTAAACCTACAATGAGAGATCATCTTACACCAAACAATAGATGTCGGTGAGGCTGCAGAGAAAAGGGAACTCTGATACACAGTTGGTGGGAATGTAGATTAGCACAATATCTATGGGAGACAGTATGGAGATTTCTCTAAGAACTAAAAACAGAACTACCATTTGATCCAATAGTCTCATTAGTGGGTATCTACCTAAAAGAAAAAAAAAATTCTTATATCAGAAAAGAATTCTGCACTCCCATGTTTATCACAGCACTATTCACAATAGCAAAGACAAAAATCAACCTAAGTGTCCACCAGCAGATAAATAGTTAAAGAGCATATGGTACATATACACAATGGAATACTATTCAGTCATAAAAAGGAATAAAATCCTGCCTTTTGCTGCAACATGAATGAAACTGAAGACCATGATCTTAAATGAAACAGAAATTGAAATTCAAATGCTTCATGTTCTCCCTTATCAGTAGAAGCTAAATAAAATGTAGACATGGAGGTAGAGAATGGAATAATAAGACATTAGAGACTTGGGAGGGTGGAAGAAAAATGGAAGATGAGAAATAACTGAATGTACACAGTGTATATTATTGGGGTGACGATTACACTAAGAGCCCAAATTTCACCAGAGCATAATATATCTATGTAAATAAATTGTACTCATATCCCTTAAATTTATACATATAAAACATATTTTTAAGATAAATTTTTCTCTGGGTGGGGGTGGTGGGGTAGGGACACAACATCAAGAAGGGTATCTGATCTCAAACCAGGCAAAGTGGGGACCAACATTACCTGTATGATGACCACTTGTATCCCAAATTCTGAATTGTATCCCATATCTTTAAAATAAAACAAAATTTAAAAAGAAAAGAGAACGATATAGTATATACAAGTGATAGAATATGACTTACCAATAAGGAGGAATAGACTGCCAAAAAAATTAAAAATAAATTTTTCTCTTAAAAGTAAAGTGAGACTACCATCAGAACAAATATTTACTTTATTTCTGAATAATGAAAATTAGGTGGATTTGTTGGGAAGATAGATAAATATGAAAGGCACTCAAGTTTAGACCAATACAAAATAGCACAAAGTAAAAAGGAGCTGTTATGTATAAAACACACACACCATCACCACCAATATAAAATACTAAAAATAGACCTGAAGAAAAAGTCTAGAAAATACCAGAATATGCACAAAAGAGAAGGATTAAAATGTAAAAAAGTAGTCTTAGAGATAGAGGTGATTATTCTGGAAAGATCAAAGTCTATGAAATAGAAATTCAAGAAAGAGAGAGTGGAGAAAATGGAGGGTGTGATAGACAGAATAATGGTCCCCAAAGGTGTCTGTCCTAATCCTCAGAACCTCTGAATATGTTACCTTACACATCTAAATGGAATTTGCAGATGTGATTAAGTCATTAAGGATTTCAAGATGTAGAGATTATCCTGGATTCTCCTGACAGGCCCAGTGTCATCTCAAGGGCCCTTATAACAGAAAGGCAGGAGGGTCAGAGTCAGAGAAGATGTGACAACAGAAACAGAGGTGTGAGTGATGCAAGAAAGAGTCCCTGAACCAAGGAAGGCCAGCAGACAGCAACCTGGAAAAGGGAAGAAAATGGATTCTACACCAGAGACTCCAGGACAAACGTGGCCCTCTTGACATGTTGGTTTTATGGCTTCTGACCTCCAGAACTAAAAACATATTAAATATGTGTTGTTTATGTCTCTGAATTTTGGTAATGTGTTATAGCAGGAACAGAAAATTAATACAGAAAGAATGAAAGCATCAAGGGGGAACAGTGTGGGGTTTCCCAAAGGAAAAGCAAAACAGAACAAAAATCAGTGCTTTTCAGAATGAATCCATGACATACAAAATAATATCCAATGGTGGGGGGGGGGGACACAAACAGGCATAATCTCAATATTTAGAACAAGATATCTTAAAAGTTGCTGACCCAAGTATTTGAAACAAACGTTAAAGCTCAACCAAAGTAAATAGTAATCTTCAAAGGATCAGTTTTAAGATGGTCATCGTATATCTCAGAAGCATTACTGGATACTGGAAGATGATGAAAGATGTCTTCAAATATTTGGGATACATTATTCTTAAAATGATTGGTATCTATCCTGGGGCAAACTATTAATCAAGGTAAGAAACAAAGGCATGTTAGGAATATATCTGTTTACCAACTGTAAATTATTCCTTAAAGAAATACTTAGATGCATACTCTGGCAAAATAAAGCATAAGACAAGGGAAAGTAGGAAGTTCAAGGATCCGTGTGCCAGATTCAGGAAACTAAAGAATAACAATCTCTACGTAACAGATGCATAACAGTGAATAAACAAAGCAATTCGAATTAAAATTAGTGGTCAATGAGTTTGGAGGAAAAAAATTTAATAGAAAAGTGAACATCCTGGAACCAATCATATAGAAAAAAGCTAGGTGCTCTTCTGTTTAGAGACAAGGTAAATGTATATTATAACATTGAAAGTGGTAGAAAAAAAATACAACACACCCTTAACAATGATGCTAGTTTCCAATTTTTTCTGTATTATTTGACTTTTACTTTCCTTATGTTTTTAAATAATTTATTTTAAAAATCAGGAAGCACAGATTAGACAAAAAAGCAGAATTTTTAAGGTTTTCTTCTGTAAGACTGAAGTAGACTTAAATCCAGGTCTGAATTTTAGTGAATATTGTGGATATTCACTAAACTGTCCTCACTGCATTTTATTTTTGTTTTCTGTAAACTGAATTGAGTTCTTTTTTACATTTAAGTATAAATTATCTTAAATGAGAATTACTTTAAGTGAGAAATAAAGTAAAAAGCCTCTATCATAATGTAGGTTTTAAGTATATGTTATTTACCTTTCCATCTTACCCCTGAAAACAAACGTTTGAGCTTTTTTACTGTGGTGTGACTCCAATATGTTCCTGGGGTCTCATAGTTTACAAATTTACAAGTTTATACTGGCTTCCATTCACAGTTAAGAGTCTCTTTAAATTCTTATTAGAATTTCTTTAGAAGTTACTCCTTTTTTAAGGGTATGACTCTAGTCAAAGTCAAAACTTTAAAAACAAGCACTGATGAGAGGATTCTTCACATTTTCAAATAGGAAGATTTCCTTAGGGCAGTTGAATGAATGCTTGTTTAAGGAGGAGGAGGGCAATCTTAAATTCTTTCACAAAAATGTTCCTTTATACACCTACTTTTACAACTGACTGCAGGACAGTCCTGGATTCCTGACAGCCTAATTGCAACATCTGTGGCAATTGAAACGCTCCAACCATCTTATAAACGTTCGGCTTTCCATTGAGACTTTTGGAAGTTTCAGTATTGTTTGTAGTTCCTGGAAATATTTTTCAGGACAAAATGACAGGACCTGACCTCTTGCTAACCAATGCCTCTTTAGCCTGTTTCTATTTAGTGGTGTGTAACCTCTCCCTATCTGGCCTCCTAAGAAATATACAAATTCTTCTGGCACTTTCTCCACCTTAAGTGCCCAGTATAGGTTTTTGCAACGTGTTTTCTCCATGGAAGGTGTATGTAATGTGATGCACCAAATTGTAGCCCTTTCAAGGAGATTTTGTGATCACACTTCTAGCAGAGGAAGGCACCATCATTTTATTACTATATGTATTTCAAATAAACATTCCTCTCCCAACAAACCCTTAGCACTCAGATCAAGGATGGAGTCTGTGTCCCCTTGAGGGGACCGTGCAGGCAGCATCAATTCTACCGTGACCCTCTGAGGGTGGCTGGGCTACTCAGGGCTGTGCCCGGGGTTTCTTCCTCTTCACATTCCAGGATGGCCAGAAAGAACGGCAGCAGGCAGGCATGTCATCTCTTGATTTTCTCTCCCAAGTCCCAGCCTGAGGGCCCTCTTCAGGGCTACGAGAGTTTCAGATTGGGCTCATCATCTTTTGATTTTGAAGAACCTGACTAATGTGCCGTTGTCATGTGGTCCTTTCCCCCTCCACAAAGGTGCGGACACAAGCATAATGCCTCCTCTCTCTGAGTTGTGATGGCGTGCTGGGAAGGCCACGAGTTCTGAAGTTGGGTTGCTTGGATGGAATCCTGGCTTCCCCGCTCTTAGTATGCTAGGGGTGCCTTAACAAATATAGTTGGTCTTGGAACAACAGGATCTGAACTGTGCATGTCTACTCAGACACGGACCTTCGTCTGCCTCTATCACCCCTGAGACAGAAAAACCAACCTCTATTCTTGTTCTTCCACTTCCTCAACCTGCTCAATGTGAAGTCGAGAGACATGACCTTGATGATGAGTCACTTCCACTTTATTATTATTAAATATATTTCCTCTTCCTTAGGGTTTTCTTAATAATGCTTTCTTTTCTCTAGCATAGTTTATTATAAAAAGGAAGTAGTGAGGATTTTTCAGGTCAGCCTGGGCTTCAAGAGTGTCAGCTCAATGGGCCAGTCAAGCTCCAGAGTCATTGAGGGGCTGGCAAGCCTAGCCCCGGAAGTGTCAGCTCTAATGGACTGGCAAGCTAAGCCCTGAGAGTGTTGGTTCTAACAGGCTAGCAAGCGAAGCTCTGAGACTGTTGCTGATTCGGTGGGCCGGCAAGCCTAGCCCCTTGGGTATCTCAGCTTCAGAGTCTCACCTTCTTCCAGCAGCTCTTTTGGTTCACCAGCTCCATCGGTTGGCAAGCTAGCCTCTGGGGTGCATGACTTTTCGACTCCAATGATCTTCTGCAGCTCTTCAGGGTGGAAGTTCTTGTCTCCCAGGATGAATAAGGGACATGAACGGATGGGAAAGTGAGTAAGCAGGATTTATTGAGAGGACAGAAAAGCTCCTGTGGTGGGAGGGGACCTGAAGGGGTTGCCCATCTGGGGCCCAAAACCTGGTGCTTATAAGCCCTGAGTCCAAGCTGATTGGCTAGCACTAGCTGTTAGCTGTTGCTGTTCTGGTTGGTTGCTTTTCAATCCCAGCAGTGAGGACTTTAGCTCTAGCTTGAAAGGCTCGCAGGGAGCTTGTTTTCCCAATGCTGAGCCTGAGAGGCCTGCCAGGAGTTCACTACATTGTTGCCAGAGAACTCTCCTGTCTGTCTGCCTAGCTTTTCTCTAGCTATCTCCTGTCTCAGAAGTATATAATACATATAACATGCAAAATATGTGTGAAAAGACTGTTATCAATAAGGCTCTTGGTCAACAGTAGGCTACAGTAGTTACGTTTTTGGGGAGTCAAATGTTAAATTTGGATTTATGACCGCACAGGGGTCAGAGTCCTTAGCCTCTGTATTGTTCAAGAATCAGCTGTACCACAGACTTAAACATTAGAAATGCTTTTTTTCACAGTCCTAAAGGTTAGAAGTCCATGGTCAAGGTGTTGGCAGGTTTGGTTTCTCCTCAGGCTATCTCCTTGGTTTGTAGATGGCCGCCTTCTCGCTGTGTCCCCATGTGTTCGCCTCTGTGTACATACACGCCTGGCATTTCTTTCTGTATCCAAACTTTGTCTTCTTATAAGGTCACTTGTAGATTGATTTAGTGCACACTCAAAGGACTTCAAGTTAAACATCTGTTTAAAGACCTTACCTTCAAATACAGTCACATTTTGAGTTTACTAGGGGGACAGGGCTTCAACCTCTAAATTTGAGGAGGGGGACATATGCAGCCTTTGACACCCACTTGCTAACTTGGTGGTCTTGGGCAAATAATGTAATCCCTCTGTGAATCGGTTTCTCATCTCTAGTGCAGGTATACAGTATATGGATAGGATTAACTACCTAATAAGGGTGTTGTCAGGACTAAAGAAATGAGACAGAAATGCTTAGAATAGTGCCTGAAACATACTAGACACTCTTTCCTATTATTGTGCCTATTATTTTCAGTTCACTCTCACATAAAATGAGAAAAACATTTTCCTGATTGCCATAGCAGCGTCCTGTTTTTAGCCTTCCATTACAGCTCCTTGGCAATGTGAAAACCATGTACTTATAACCATTTATGATTACCTATTAATTGGTTTAATAGCTTCCAGCAATTTCACATATTTTAATAGGAATCATGGTCTTTTGTCTTCACATAGACAATTTTAATTTATTTGAATGTAATCCAAAGAATCCAGTTTGAGTCTGTTGTATCCCAGAGATTCAAAGATCACATCTGGTACCTCAAAACCTATTTTGCCAAGGAAAATAACGATGAAGACCCTCTCCCCACCAAAAACTAACACATAAAATTCTTTTGATGTTAGGCAAGTGAAAAATAAAATTGAGTCTTTAAAAAGTATTCTACATACTCAGACTTTTTGGATATCATATGTAACATTCTGCAGAGTTTTCCTTCTACTCAATACTTCTAGAAGCAAACTGGGGAATTCTTTTCTTTTAGCCCTCATAAGCACTGCAGGAAGTCCTCAGTGTCACACCCAAGCCCCTTCCTTAAGGGGTGCCCATGGTGTGATACACAGTCAAGAAATAAAATAAAGCTAATAAATTCAGTGCATTAAGTTGCTGTACCCCTGGGAAAATGGGTTAAACTTTTTCTTCTTTCTTCTGGAAACTTTCTCTTCCCATGACACAAAGGAAAACTCTAACTTGGGGTCACCTGCATCCTCTCTCGTTCTCCTTTCTCAGCCTCATTCTGGTCACTCTTTTTAAGAGTTTAGTGTTCCTGCTGTTCAGGGTTTCAGGGTTCACCTCTCCCTGGGTAGAGTCCATGATGTTTCTACTGTAGACCTAACTCGATGATTCCACATCTACATTCAGTATATGCTGGAACCAGGGTGTGCCAAGAAATAAACCCCTTTAATTTAATCTAAAACTACTCCTGTCTTCTTAAAAGTCTTTACTCCTTGGGAAGGCAGAAAATATGAACTTTTACTTTTATCTAATTTGAAATTAAATAACTGTCCTTTTAGTGGTATTCAGGTTCAAGTATTCACCTCCTCCTTCACCTGCAAAGAAATTGGGCTTTTGAGAAAGACAGGGCCATGCCGTTTGCATGTCTTCATGGTGGCTTTTAGTTTTGCTTTATTTTGGTGTGTTGAGAGGCGCAGTGTGGAGGTCTCCTCTGGCCTCCGACTCTTTGTTGGATATGCATTTACTGATATCTTTTCTGTCATTCTTGCCCACTGTGTAGCTAGGCCTCTTACATGCCTCCTAAGCTAAAGTGTGAGGTTGTAAACTTAGGGCTGTCATACAGTCCTTCCAGGAGCACAGCCGTCTCCCACCTCATTAGCTCAGTTTCCTCTCAGGTCCAGCTGGGAAAGATACACAATTCTCTTCCATTCATTTCCCTTGCCTCAACGGAGTTTACTCCTGCCGCGACAGTTGACTACTCACAGACCTGGTGACAGACGAGCATGGCTTCCCTACCAGCAAGAAATGGCAAGAGCTGGAGTGTGCCTCTCATGGTCCTATCCTCTTGCCATTCCACTGGGAGGTTAGAAGACTAAAGTGTGCTTCATAAGAAATGTAGAGAAGGAAGTTAATGATAGTTATCACAACACTTTACATTAAAATGGTGATCTTAAGTTCCAACATTATAGAGAACAATAAAGATTGCTTCGACAGCTCTAGTCCTCATTTAGTGTTTCAAGAGCTGAACTAGGTGTTTTCCAAAATTAGAGAAAGCAACCATCCCCTGAGGCTAGAAGAGGAAGAAAAGCCACAATGTAATGCACAAGTAACACTTCACCCTGACTGAAAAGATCTCTACTAAACCAACAGCCTCGCGTTAGCACAGTGCCTGGTGGTTTCTCCCAAGTTATTTTCATTGAAGGAGTGAATCACGAGACCGCTGAATGTGTCACTCTCTAACCATCTAATAGACTTTTCTCATCCCCAGGACAAACCCAGAGAAGGCATATCGAGGCACAGGTCTTCTCTCTCCAACTCCATTCTCTGACCATCCTTTCAGTCAGGGTGAAATGTTACTTGTGCATCACATTGTCACTTTTCTTCCTCTTCTAGCCTCAGGGGATGGTTGCTTTCTCTAATTTTGGAAAACACCTAGTTCAGCTCTTGAAACACTCAATGAGGACTAGAGCTGTCGAAGCAATCTTTATTGTTCTCTATAATGTTGGAACTTAAGATCACCATTTTAATGTAAAGTGTTGTGATAACTATCATTAACTTCCTTCTCTACATTTCTTATGAAGCACACTTTAGTCTTCTAACCTCCCAATGATACCTACAGCCATGGACCTCAAGTCAACCAGCACGATGGTTGTACATTCAGAAAGGTAGAAGGAAAGGTCATTAACGCTTTTCACGGAATTACTGGCATTGTCTTCTCTTTCCAATTCCCATGCATATTTCAACTGCTCATTGAAAAACTTCGATTACTAGGAAGCCCAATAAACAGTGCAAAGTCTTCATGCAAAATCTGTATTCTTCATTTTCTTCTCTACCTCTCAAAGCATCGAATAAACCTCATTTAATGCTATCATTTCTTACCCAGGACCCCACTCCAGAAACCACAATCATTCTTGATTTTTTTATTTCCTCCCTCTTATCCTCCCCTTCAATTAAGATATTTGTCTCACATACACACTCTCCAGAGTAATCCTTCCAAATGTCTTAGGAAAGTGATTCACTTCTAAAAGATAAAATTCCAAGGGCACTATTTTGCATATCACAAGTTATTGGGAAAGTTAAATGGGATGATAGATGGAGTTAAACTCTTGATCCATGTTGACAATCATGCTTGTTTCCTTTCCCATGAGCCTCTGCAGGCTTCTCTTGTCCGTATTACTGTCTTCAACCTTTCAGCAAAATATTGGAGATTCTTCACCATCAGCCACCATCATCTGCACACACTCAATGTTTGAGATGCTGTATTTTTTCATTCAGTACCTTGCCTCACTTAGTTATGCTCTTAACTGTCTGTTCCACTGCTTATAATGCATTTCTGCCTCTGCTGACTTCTCATCTCTGCCATTTACTCCCTGAATGACCTTGAGAAATTTTCATAATCTCATTGGGCCATGGTTTCCTGAGTTCAAGGGTAGAGATAAAAATGAAACTTGACTCATGAGATCTTTCTGTACATTAAACAAAATAATACATATTGTTAACAGAAATGAGCCTACCACAAGTGTCCTGTAAAATTTAGCCTTTAACTAAAGACTATATTATTAATTTATTATTCCTTATTATCATTAGCAACAACAGCAGTAGGACGAACATTCTGGAAAGCTTTTATTTAACCCTCAAGAGACATTTGAAATATCATCTCATCTGTAAAGATAGTTTCAAGGAAATCTGCTCATTCACACTGTCATGGTGTCCTAAGTCATCTCCATTTCTGGTATCTGGTCAATGATTGTGTGTAGTAGGTGCTTGACAGCCACTGTATAAAGGAAAACAAACAAACAAAAATAAAATAAAAGTATATTGTGTTCTTACTCTATGAAAAATTCCTCTAAGATCTACTGTGTGTGAAGTCACCCCATTCTCCAATAGCCCTGTGATTAGGTACTTCTGTTACTGTCACTCTCATTGCACAGGTGAGAAACTGAGGGATGGAAACTTTAGGTCACTTGGACACAACCAGGACTAAAACCAAGGTCATTTGGCTTCAGATTCTGCCTCTTGTACTTCATGCTGCATCACTTTTCCTGGGCAAGATAGAGGACAGAAGGATAGAGGATGGAACTGGGTGCTCCCTAAGGTCCTCCCTATTCTAACATCCAGCAGTCTTAGCATTTCTCTCGGAGTCTTTGAAACTAATATATAAAGAAATAACATATTAAAATATCTATTACTTCTTCAGAAATTTTATGAGAGGTTCTAACAATTCATATTTATTCACTGGACATTTCTAGTCTGATAAAATGAGTAAGTTTCATATCAATTAACCATAGCATGCCTATTCATACTGTCGCTTACTTATGTTATTCAAGTTCATTTTCTTGAGATGAGTGGTTCTGCTGTAAATGGAATCAATTAGATGGGAGTCACCTTGAACCTGGAATTTTAGAGTTTCCAAAGTTTAAGCTTGAACCGCCTTCACCTGTGATAAAAGTTTAATTCAGGTTTTGCTATGTTAGGTTTATACATTTTGAAACACGTTGCATTCAGGTTGGTGCTTCTGGAAAGATATGGTGTATGCAAAGGGACAGGCATTTCTCTTAGGGGTTTAACCTTCTTAGGAATAACTGTATTCATAAGAAGAAGAAACTGAGGATACTTCAAGTTTGTTAATATTACACAGTCATAAAGAAGTACAAAATGATGAACTTCCCAGCAACTTTGATAGATTTAGTGTCTGTAATACTCAGTGATCTATCCCAGAAACAAAGAACTGAGTACCACATGTTCTCACCCATAAGAGAACCCTAAACAATTATCATAATACTACAAGAAAGGGATTGGTAGTAGTGGGAAACTGCCAGGGGAGGGAGCAGGGGGGCACACTTCATCAATAGGTAGATTTGATCTCAAACCAGGTGAAGTGGGAACCAAAGTGAGGCCCAAACTTTACCTATATGATGACTATTTGCATACCCCACGTCTTTAAAAAAAATTATAACTGAAAGGACATAACATAGAGTCAATATACTCAATGAGCAGCCATTACAATTTGTTTTTTAAGATATGGGGTACAATTCAGGGTTTGGCATACAAATGTTGGTTATGCAGGTACCCTTATTGAGGAGGTGTACCCCTCCCTCTCCTAGCAGTTTTCCTCAACTACCAATCCTGCTCTTCCCTCCCCTGGCAGTTTCCCACTACTTCCAATCCCTTAAAGTATTATGATAATTATTCAAGGTCCACTTATGAGTGAAAACTTATGATACTCTGTTCTTCATTTCTGTGATAGATCACTGGATATGACAGACTCTAAATCCATCCAAGTTGCTGTGAAGTCCATATGTTTGTCCTTCTTTATGGCTGTATAATATTCCATTGTGTATATGTACCACATTTTTTTTTATCCAGTCCAGCTTCGATGGGCAGCATGGTTGGTTCCATGTTTTTGCTATTGTGAATAGAGCTGCAACAAACATACGTGTGCAGGTATCTTTTTTGTAGGATGATTTGAGTTCCTTCAGGTATATTTCCAGTAGGGGGGTTGCTGGGTCACATGGAAGGTCAATTTCTAGTTCTTTCAGAAATCGCCACACTGTCTTCCAGAGAGTTAATGGGCAGTCATTTTAACATCACCTGAATCTATCCTGTTTTTCTAGCAGTTCACTTGAATTTATCCTCTAATCACTAGCCAAGGACAGAACCGGTTTCTCAGAGGTAGCTATTGATAATATTGTTTTACCACCCCCCTCCCCAGCTTGTTTTGTAAGCCAGTTCACCTAATCTGCCTTTCATAATCTTCATGACACAGATCCCATCAACATGGCAACCGTCATGTGACTAACCCACTCACCTGCCTGCTGTTCATAACCTGACATCAGTACCTGTGCTTACCTGCCCTCCATGATGATGTGGAGCAGACCACCAACCAATCACCTTAATGAACTACCCTTATCAAAAAGAAAGTTTAAAAGGATTCAGCCTGAAACAGCTATTTACCACTGCTTTGTTAAACTTGGTGAGTCTATGTGGCTTTTTAAACTATGGCTGTCATGTTTTCTAGCTCTGGCCTCCTCCCTTCCCTTGGGGGTGGTGAATCTCGCTCTCTTTATTTTCTGAATAAACTATATTTTCCAATCTAACATCTTTGCATCTTTCCCATGGCGCTGGATCACACACCAGACACCCCCCTCATTGGGCCTGACCTAACATTTGGATGTCCCGCTGGGATATTTGTAACTGTTGAAGACACAGTTATTAAAAAATAAAACAACAACAACAAACTGTATGACAGAGCAAGCTGAATGTTTTGTTGTCATATCAGACAGCTGGTATGAAAGAGAACTACCAGCTAACATTTGAGATAACATCCTCAAGTCCATCCCAGATTAGGACAATCGAAAAGAAACAGAAAACTAAGCAAACTTAAAACTGAGAAAACAGCGGTTAAGATCCGAAGAATGTATTGAATGATTGCTACACAAATTATCATTCAATCAAAAAATGTAGTAGTCTGAAGGTTTATTAAGAATATTGTATTTGGAGGTAAGTGTAAAGATGATAAAAAAACACAGATTATATTTTATACATTCATAAAAAGAAGATTAAATCTCAAGGAAAAAAATTACTTCTGCCTAAAAAGCTGGACAACCCCTACTCTCCAGTAAATCATTTGAAGCATCTACTAAGTTGAGTCAGATTTCTCCCTAAATATTTGAGTTATTGTGTAGCAATTTTCCTGAAGGCTATTCTTAATTTACTGTTTGAAAGGTTTAGTTTCTCTCCATAGATATTATGGAACAAGGCGTACTTTTTACCATTTTTGATTCACTAGTAATCCACTGAGAGAGAGCTGATGTTCCCTGTGCCTGGGCTGTAACCACCAACAGAAACAATATTTGGGGAAACTGGTGAAGAAGTGAATGCAATTTAACGATCCTTTACTCACCATGCATCTCTGAGTTTTCAAACACAAGCTACACCTCACGTCTTTTTCTTACAAATCTGTAGCTAGATGCTGGAAATTTTCACCAGCACTCTTTTTTTTAAGAAAAAGTAAGCCAGACACACAAAGACCAGTTCTAAGCTCAATCAAGGTGGGTCACTTTCCGTGCATAAATTTGAGACGTGCTAGCAAGCAGATTTGTCATCATCAACCCTTCAAATGTCCTAAAATTCCGAGAAATAAAATCAGCCCTCCTGAAAATAGATCTTTTCCTAGAATTGATGCCACAATAATACACATTAGCGTGCATTTAATTTTTTAAGGAAAGATCACCTAGCCAAATAAGAACTATCTCTAACATCGTGTAATAGAGACACATGCCTTTATATTAAGATAGCTTACTTTTTTTTTTAAGTTGAGGTCTCACTCTGTTGCAGTGCAGTGGTTGGAGTGCAGTGGCATGATCACAATCACGGCTCACCACAGCTTTGACCTCCTGGACTCACCCCCCGCCCCCCCAAGGAGCTGTTTGAGTTCTCACTATGTTGCCCAGGCTAATCTCAAACTCCTGGGTTCAAGCAGTCCTCCTGCTTCGGTCTCCCAAAGTGCTGGGATTACAGGTGTGAGCCTCCATGCCCAGTCAGGTTTATCTTTTTTTTTCTTTTCCTGAGCCAGAGTCTTACTCTATCACCCAGGCTGGAGTGCAATGGCACACTCACAGTTCACCGCAGCATGTTTTACTTTTTTATTAACTCATCATAGTCATGGCTGGTCACAAGCTCTTTAAGACAGGATTTAAAACAGGTTTACTGGAGCTAGATACAGTTCCTGCTCAGCAGTGAGTCCCACAGCTGTGTCAGATATTCTTCTTCTTCCCTCTCAACCACCCACTCTGGAACTCTCTGCCAATTGGCGAGCTTAGCTGGGGAAGCACAGACCTTCACCCTTACTTCGCTGAATCTTTGTTTGCCTTGCCCCCTTATCAGGCTATTTTTTGCTGCAAACACCTGTTTCCTTTTCTCATGGAGAATAGAGATACCAGGGGCTGATGCCACAGTGATCTCCTTCAGTTTCCCACACACTCCTGTCTGCTCCATGACGTGGCAGCAACCATAGAAATATGTGATCATTAGGATTCATCATCCTGTCAATTTAGTAAACCTTTTTTTATTATTATTCACTTGCTTGCCTGCAGGCAAGAGAAGCTCAGAATGATGAGGCCAAAGCAAAAGCTTGAAGTTCAGGGGAAAACAGTGTGTTTCTAGAAGAAGCATTTCCCCACTGGAGTTCAAGACCTAACCTCTGCAGAGTCTGAAGATGCAGGGGAGAGAAGGACATACCCATGAACTCCCTGCATTTCTGGACTGCTTTGCTGGTGCAATCTGAGCTGCAGTCATAGACAATCAGAGAAATGCGGCAGATGTCCCACATGGGATGTGAGAACTGTGCGTGTGCCCTGTTGCAGATACAGCTTGAATTAGGGTGAGCCAAGGAGTTGTGGTACAAGGTCTGAGAAGAGGCAGTGCCCTTAGACCAATCCTCTCCTTTCTACTCACAGTGTCCATTTTACAGATGAAAAATTTAGGTTTAGCTACTGAAGGAATTGACCCAAGGTCACACAAAAAGTAGATGACAAATGCAACTGAAGTTCACCCAGGAAGGAAGATGCCTCAGCCCCAGCCTAAGACCACTGAGTCAGAATTTGCATTCCAACAGGATTCCCAAGTGCTATACATGCATGTTTAGGTTTGCTAAGCTCTGGTCTAAAATGCTTTTTCTTCTTAAATGCCTATAGCCATAAATCAAACAAGAACGTCTCCTGTATAATAGCAAGTAATCCAAAAAGCATATTATTCTTCCTAGTCAGATCAGAGATTCTCCTAGATATTTTCTTTTTCAAACCTTCATTAAGTATATTGTGCACGAGGAACTCATTGCAATTATTTTCAAGACAACTCTGTGGATTTGGAATGGACCAGGGGTGATATAGAAGGCGTGTCATTGTCATAGGTAAACAGTGTGCCAGTTAGCAGTGAGGAAGCCAAGAGGTCACACAGGCATAACTCAAGAACAGCATATTTGAGAGTGTATTAGTTTCCAATTGCTGTTGTAACAAAAAAACCACAGAGTTAGCTTAAAACAATCCAAACTTATCTCACCATTCTGTTGACTTGGCTAGTTTATCTGCTCTGGCTTTTAGCATTGTCACAAGCCTGAAATAAGAATGTTGGCCAACCGGGCTCTTATCAGGAGGCCCTGGGATGTGTCTACTTCCAAACTCATTTGGATTCTTGGCTGAATCCAGTTTTATGCAATCATAAGATTGAGGTCCCTCTTTTCTTGCAAACTTTCTGCTGGGGCTGCCCTAACTCCCAGAAGCCTCTGAGGTTCTTACATGCGGGTTTCAGCATCTCAAAGGCAGCAAAGGCATGTCCAGTCTGTTTGTGCTTGGAATCTCTTTTTTTTCTGGCCACATAGCTCTTGCCTCACCTTCTGCTACTCTTATTTTCTGCTGCCAGTCAAAAAGTTTCTCTACTTCTTCCTTTTTTCTCTCTCTCTTTTAGATACAGGGTCTTGCCCTGTAGTCCCAGGCTGGAGTATGCATCTCACCTTCCCAGGTAGCTGGGACTATAGGCATGCAAGCCATCACAGTCAGTTATTTTTATTTATTTATTTTGCAGAGATGAAGGTCTTACTAGCTTGCTCAGGCTGGTCTCGAACTCTGACCTCAAGTAAACTTCCCACCTCAGCCTCCCAAAGTGTTGGGATTACAGACGTGAACCACTGTACCTGGCTGGTTCTTTACTTTTAAGGGCTTATGTGGTTAAATTGAGCCCACCTGGATAATGGAACCTCTCTCTCTTTTAAGCTGTAAACTTAATTACATCTGAAAGTCTCTTTTACTATGTAACATATCAAATTCCCAGTTTCTAAGGACTAGACGGTGGACCACTTTGAAGAGTCATTCTGCTCAGTTTGAGTCAAAAAGTAGTGCAGTTGGCATGAGATGTTAAGTTTTAGAGGGCTGTACATAAGAAGGATACATTTATTTCTTCAACAAATATTTATTGAGTCAACACTGCTTTCTAATATTCTGATTTAAGACTTTAGCTTTGGAGCAGTAGGGTGTCATTGAAGGTCATAAAGTAGAAACACATAAAATAATTTTTATTTTAAATATTAAGCTGCTGTCACCACAGCATGAGGGACATGAAAAGTAGGGGGGGGTTGATGCTTTTTTCCTTTTAGAACTGCAGTTGGAGAGTTAAGAGTCTACCTCAGGAAGCTGATGGTGGGAGAATCAAGAAAGGATGACTTTAAGGGAAGGTGTGAAGAAGTCACTGACCGGACTTGATGCTCAGCGCTTGGTGAATGGGACACGAGGGACAGAGGCAATGTATGTGGACTGGGAGGATTTGAAGAATAGCAGAATCCCAAAATGTCATGTTTGAATAGAGGCATGAGCAGCTAGCAACAAAAATAAAAACACTGGTGGCAACCCCTTCGGGTCCCCTCCCACTGTGGAAACTTTTCTGTCCTCTCAATAAATCCTGCTTTCTCACTTTAAAAAATAAAAACGGAAATAAAAACACTGATTTGTTTGCATTCCTGCTGTCTTGTTGGTTGGTTGGTTGGTTGGTTTTCTACTTGTAGTTACAGTCCATCAGGATGGACATTGCCTGACAATGTATAGTCAGTCACCTTGACTCTCTCACCAGTAAATCTCAACATAACCCAGCTAGTCAAGTTTTATAATCATTCCTATCTAGTCACAGGAACAAAAGGTCATTGTCAGAAAGTATCTTTCCGACAAAGATACACGGGGAGAAATTAGAACAAAGCATGAGTCAAAAGTGTATAAAAAATGACTCACGTTCAGAGCACATTTGAAACAACTGAAGAGTACAAGTTGTGGTTAAATTAATCTTACCACTAGGGGAGGGTTGACATTTTTCTTTTATGTATTCAGATGTCTCCTATCCTATGTAAGCCAGAAACCGTATGAAGAAATAATGAAATAGACACAGAGCATGACACACATGGTGGGCATTTGCTTGAAATCTCAGGATGGTACATCATTTGTTAAAAAACAAAACAAAACAAAAGACACTCAGTAAAAACCTTATGAAATTATTCATTCAAATTCATACCTTAGTCCAGGTTTTTACCGCTTCAGTTCTCCTAGTTAAGCAACATGTTATTTTTAGATTCATTTAATACACACTCAGAAACAAGCAATGCTGAAGGTCATACTACAATCTGAAACTGTCTTGAATGTTTCTGGTTTGGCTTCACCAAAAATGCATCGTGCCAAACACTTTTTGTCCTTAATTTTTAAACCCTTGTGTATTTTTAAAGAAAATGCAATCCACATGTTTCTTAAGCATTTACACTGAACTCATCAAATTCCTCTTGTGTAAGAATGACTTGGTGACCAAAAAGTCTTTGGACATTTTTTATTTGCTTTTGAAGCTCTTTTTTATTAGGAAAAGAATAACATGTTTTTTGGTCAAAGTAATGCTAGATACCCAGGTGTTCCGTAAACTCAAAAAAAGTAAATAACATAAATTTACATTTTTTATGTTCTTTACATTTGAATATTCAAACTTGTCGTTGAATCTTGCTTCCCCTAGACTATTGATCCAGTGATAATCTCCATCATCTGCATCATTAGCATCAGTCATAATGCTTGTAGGCTATTATTTACCATAATTGCTAGAACGAATAATAAGATTAGTGGTATTATAAGAATACAGACATTGTATAACATCTTTATTTACAAAGCACTTTTACCTTACTAACTCTTACTTAGATTTGAGTGAAAAAAGACTTCCAAACCTTATAGCATATCTATTTCATTTTTGGATGCACCACCAGACAGAAAGAATTCGCCATTGGCTTCACCTCCTTCACAAGGCTTCTTCTGTTTTACAAGTCTCGTTTTCACTTTCATGACTTTGCACCTTTTATCTCCCTTGGCCATTCTAGCCCTCTTTCTTGGATTCTTGTTTTTCTCTGTCTATATAATGTGAATTAAAATGAATGTCATCTCAAAATAGTTGATTGTGGAGCTCAAAGTTCCTGTCCTAATGGTCCATTTATGACTTCTCTATATCTGCTATAGATACTAAGGATACTATATTGTTTTAATTTGCTTATTCTCTGAATTATGCTCTGTTACAGGTCTCCAGGTACACCTAAATCATCTTGTGGTTGTGTGTTCTGAAACCCAAGAGAGACCCAAGGATCCTTTAAAATAGGGTCAATGCCTTTTTCTCCATGTCTTCTCATAGTGCTTAATTTCAATTGTTACAACTTATAATCTCAGTCAATGTCCCTGCTTGGCTGTTAATTTTCACCATATTAATTATATGAAATGTGATGCTTATTTTCTCCATGAAAACAACACGGTAAATTCCAGATAAGAGTGGATTTTGACACTGCCTCTTTTTGAAATTAGATGACATATTTACAGCTTGTTATGTGAAGCATGGCCCTTAAAATATATTTTTTAATTTAACTATAGTCTTGAAAACATATTGCACAGAAAAGGAGCAAGCAGTGAACAAGACCTAAATCAAAACTGCCAGTTATCAAATATTATTTATCTGCCAAACAGATTATCAATGGACTGCAACTGACAGGGTGTTGCTTAGGCTTTCTACTCCATGCTGGCGACGAAAAGGATGAAGAGGAAAAAAACCACCTCTACTCTCAGACAACTTACTGCCTGTTTTACAAGGTCACGTAGACAATTTCAACACGATGAAAGGTGCTGATAAAACAAAGATAAAAGAGGACAGAGCTGCATCTCAATCTAGTTTCAGAAGAAACAATTTTGGGGCGATCTCAACATTAGGTTAGCTGTACAAGTTAAAGCAACATGGCCGCAAAACAGAAAACCTTTATCTATATAGACATGCATGTAGCACTTATGGTGACAGTTACTGCCCAGACACCTTGTACAAGTCAAGTCATTAAACCTTCCTAACTCTCTCACAAGTGAACACTGTTACTATCCTAACTTTACAGGTGAGAAAGCATTAAAGTTAAAGGAATTGCCTGAATTCAACGGCTGACACAACGAGGACGTGCATATGAGCAGTATGTTTTCAGAGTCCTTGCTGTAAGCCCTTATGTGAGGTTTCCCTATGGAACTTAACACACTTGTGAAAAGCAGCACCAATCAAAGAAGAGTGAATGATGTAGCACTGCTGAGGGTAAGCTACACCCAAGACGACATCAAGAGATGAATGGAGCTGAAGAAGTCATGGGGAACAGTGCCATACTAAAAAAAAAAAAAAAAAAAAAATAGAATTTTACCTTAAATGAATTGGGATAATGATGAAAGTGACAGGGTTTTGTTTCAACATTAGGAATAAAATTTAGGCTTCATCATGGGATACGAGATACAAGGCAACTGGTTGGATGTAGAAAGACCTGAAAGGTACTTGCAATTTTACAAATAGCCGAAGGGAAAATATGATTGGATGGGAGCTGACACTTATGAGTTGTTCTGGAGACATTTAAGGCTTGATAAGTTGTTAGAACTGAACCAAAAGGAAGGTCAAGGTCAGGATAAAAAGGTAGGTAGGAGTGACTCTCTGGAAGAGGAAGGAAAAAAAGATTCAAAAATTATAAAATGCTCACAATATAGCATTAAGAAAAAAGGAAAGTTAGACACTGTATTTTCCTTTAAAAATCTGTGTTTAACATACACATAAACTCTGATGAAAGAAAAGCCAAGGGAACCACCATTCATTGTGAATGGCAACATTTTTTGGTAAAATGTTCTCTTTCTCTTGCAGTTTCTCAACTTTCTGCAATGTGCATGCATCGAGTATATTTTCACTGAACTGAAAATAAATGCTGCCAAAAATATTTTAACCTTTATTTTTTTCTGCCAGTGTGATTAAGGTATGACTGACAAATAAAAATTGTTGTATCTCTTCAAGATGTACAATAAATGTTCTATATTACTAGAAATATTTTAAAGATTGATATTATTTAATGTCAACTTGTATAATCTTCCTGAAAAGCAGAATAAACTACTTGTCAAAGTAAATGTTTTGTTAACTTCAGATAAAAAATTCCTTTCTCAGGAAGCTATTTTAAAGTGATTAATTGTCACATTTATGACAATACATTTATTGTCGTGTCATTTATAATACTGAAAAATTGGCACCAACACTAGGACTTGTTGATATGAACGAGAGTACAAATGTGTGAACAAGAAGTGTAATTTATTAGAATAGTTATGTATACTCAGAAGAATAGTTATTCACAAAAAGATTTAATTGGCAAGAAAAATCTTTATGATATATAAAAATAGCAGTGTATTCATTTTTCTTTCTTTGCTATGCATGTAATATAAGTCTGAGTAGACGGTGATACTGATTTTCCGCTCTGACTTTGTTTTGTATTTCTCAAAATCTGTGGAGTGTGCCTAAATATTATTTATAAAATATACCAATAAAAGAGAATTTAGTTTGTAACCTGAGTGATGTTATCACTATTCATTTCAAGGAGGAGTCAACAAAAAGTGAAAAACCTTCTGGATCCTGAAACTGATATGTCGGGGGGCAGTTGGTCACAATCACGACTGTGAGAGAGAATAAACATGGAGGGCCAGAGACTTTGAATAGGATAGAAGGAATCAGAGTTGTAAATTTAAAGACAAAAGCACTATATTATGGGAATTTTAGATACCGAGACCATTAAAGGATATTTGGTAGAGAGTTACCATTGCCTCGGAATTTTTGAAAAGCAATGTTCAGGCCCAAGCATAGATGGCTGACTCACTTGTAGTTTAGGCGCTCACTGCCTGTGTCGTGTTTCGTTTCTTGGAAAAATCAACCAATATTCAAAGATGGTAGTGGTATGACTTGACTACTATGGAAAATGTGTAGCTTGAGCTGTGTTTGCCCTTTTGTCCCATTAAAGTAACAGGATCTGTACAAAATGAATTCTTTATATCACCTAACTTTTATTAGTTGTTGTAGGAAAAAAATAAGATAATTTAGATTAATTTGACAGAGCTAAAAATCCCAGAATATTAATATTATTGAAATGGCGATATTCAAATAGGAATATTTCTAACTGAATCCCGACTGAACACTTTTACATTAATCGTTTCATATTAATAAAACTAATATTTATTGAGAGAATACTATGCACAAGACTTTAAATACACTATCTCACTTAACACCCAGAAGACACAATGCCTACAGATAGCTCAGCAACTGGTCTTGGAATATTTAAATTAATTTTATTATGTAGTGAGCGGACTAGTAAGTAACAGACTCATTAGAGAAGTAGGAAGCATTATCTACATTTGATACATGACAGGATTATGGGTGAGAGTGCAGATACTTGGTCCAGCATCTCATTATCGGGGGACAAATGTTGGAATTAAGACTGAAATAGGATTTGCTTTGAGCCTTGATGTCTATGCTGTTTCTGCATTCCTAGAAAATAGTATGACACTTCTCATCCTTTAACGGCACTGGAGAATTTGACATCTTAATGATTAATCTTTTCTTTTTAAAGTGCCTGTATGACAAAATAGATACCTGCTAACTATTTCTTGAACTGCTTATGTTTGTTCCTTTTGTGGGCATACTCTTCATACACAGCTGTTGACAATTTAATTTTTATAGTATGCAACTTTCCATATGTTCTAGATATTCTTGCACTGCCATGATGTGGTTTATTCATTTTGGATTAAAGAGAACGCGTTTCTTTCCCAGAATTCTAAAAAAACCACTTTTTTCTTTCTTACTCATCTTCCTTGTTTCTTTCTTCTATCTCTTTCCAGCACTTCCTTTCTTCTTTCTTTCTTTCTTTTTATAAAGCAATTTAAACCTTGTAGGGTTGGGAGAAGGGAGATTTGAGATGGGAGTTGGTATGAATTTTCATTCTATAGAGTTTTCTTTTAACCTTACCAAGATAAAAAAAAAAAATGGGAGAAACGTTTGGCTTCAATAACTTTACGGACATATTTATATTGAAACTTATTCTTCAATTTTACCTGTTCTTATAAAGTTGGAATTATTGTCTCCATTTTGCCGAGGAGTCAGTTGACACTCAAGGAGAGTCAATGGTGAATCCAAAGTCATCTTAGCGAGTGAGTATTCTGAAAGTGGATTTCAACGCACCTCTCTCCTGTGTCAATACCCATGATTTTCTTCTACTCACATTCTGTTTTATTTTATTCTAAAACAGAGATGAAAGAGCATTTGAGATTACTTGTCCCAATTACTTCAGTGTATGTTCCAGGGAACTGTGTTCCGGAAGGCTTCGCTCACTTACTCAAGTTCATGGAAGCAACTACTATAGGGTCAGCTTTATGAACATGGTTGCTTTTCCTCCACATTTTGGTCTAAATTCTTTGGCTTACTGGATTTGAATGAAGACTAGACTGAAGTGAGAAGATGAATTAAAAAGGAATGCTCTATGTAGGCAAATGATTATTTCATACCAACAAAGCTGCACACCTGCCTCAGCATCATGTTATCGGGGTGCCAGGGTTAGAGCCTCTTTAACTCCTTCCATCAGCTTCAGCTGATCATCTCATGTGACCATTCTTGGACCCAGACTGGAATCACGACTGAGTGGTGCTACAGTTTGCGAGCTACCATGATACCTCACCTGCTTTCTTCCTCAAATATTCGACGCTATGGTCACACAGGATGACCCACTCATTTCCAGTTATGCCACCCACTTTCACACCTTTGAGCCTTTGCACAAATTGCATCTTCTGACTCAACAATCCTTTCCCTCACTGTCGTATGTTCACTCACTCTTTCAAGCTGCACCAAAGGCCAGTTCCTCCCAGCGACCAAGTCATGAACTCTTGCAATAGCTGTTCAAATGGAGACGCTTGGAAGATCGTTCTTTAGTCTCTTTTTATATGGCACCCCCTGCAGCATATGTGACAAGATGTGGCTTTGCCTCCCCTGTCTCCATTTGGGAGTACTGTTGATATAGTACTACAAGCACAGTCCTAATGGTTGCTCCTCATCTTACATCGATTTCCACAGGGCTCTCTTCCTTAGGGTTCCAAGCAAGTGCTCTTTATATTATTGTATGGACTCCAGACCCCATTATCATAAATCCTTTCTCAATAGGCCCATCTGGCCTATAGTCAATTACTTTTCATTCATGATTTTAACAGTGTAGGTCAAAATCGAACCTCTGGTTTGCTAAGTATACACAATAAAAAACTTTTTACATTCTGCATTTAAATGTAATTCAGAAGTGAAATTAGCAACTCACATTCCTCTAAACCAGTAGTTCTCCAAGTGTGCTTTCTGTGTCAGAAACACTAGCAACACCTGGGCACGTGTTGGAAGTGAACATTCTTGGACCCAACCTGGAATCACTGCTGAGGGGTGCTAGTTTGCCTCACCTGCTTTCTTCCTCAAATATTTGCCACTACGGTCATACAGGATGACCCACTCATTTCCAATCAGGACACACACTTTCGTACTTTTGAGCCTTTGCTAAAATTACTTCTTCTGCCTCAATAGTCCTTTCTCCCATTGTCATATGGTCACTAGCTCTTTCAAGCTACATCAAAGGTCAGTTCCTTCCAGCTTCCTCCAACTTGTGTTGTGTGCTCTTCCTTCTGTGCTTTCAAAGGTTTTTTGCTTATACAGAACAATTGTATCGCTTTTGCTTGAATCATGCTTTGTGTTAAGATCTTTGTGTTCCTGGTTCTCTTCTACCATAGTAGACTGCGAGGTTTACTGAATGCAAACTCCATCTCTTCTGTGATATACATCTCTTTGGTCTTAGTTTCTTTTTTTTTGGTTTGTTTGTTTGTTTGTTTTTGAGTCAGAGTCTCACTGTCACCCAGGCTGGAGTGCAGTGGCACTCTCACGGCCACTGCAGCATTCAGCTGTTGGGTTCAGGGGGTTCAGGTGATGCTTCCACCTCAGTCTTCTAAGTAGTGGGAACTACAGGTACATGCCCAGCTAATTTTTTGATTTATTGTAGAGATGAGGTCTCACCAAGTTGCCCAGGCTGGTCTTGAACCTCTGGGCTTATGCAATCCTCTCACTTCAACCTTCCAAAGTGCTGGGATTACAGGATTGAGTCACCACACTCAGCAATTTTTTGGGGGGGAGGGGTTGTAGTTCTCACTCTGCTACTCAGGCTGGAGCGTAGTGGCATAATCATGGCAAGGCAGCCTCTATCTCCCGGGTTCTGGCGATCCTTCCACCTTAACCTCCTGAGCACTGTAGCTGGGACTACAGGTCCATGCCACCATGTCTAGTTAATTTTTAAACATTTTTTTTGTAGAGATGAGGTCTCACTGTGTTTCCCAGGATGGTCTCAAACATCCAGGCTCAAAAGACTCTCCTACCTTTCCTTGAAAAGCTAACTTATTCGTTGGTACCGTTTTTTATTTAAGAAATTGAGTTAATAATAGTATTTACCTCATATTGGATTGTAATAAAATATCTTTCTCTCTAATTTGATAGATAGATACAAACATACATATATAAAGTTATATATATAGTTTGTTAATTGTGCAGTGGTTAATTTAAAAAGTTGACACTATGAGTGAAAAGTCCTTGAGCTAATGTGCTGACTGAGGAAAGATTCATTAATTTATGATTAGTTATAATGCTCCAATAAGAAAGTAGATAGGTGTATTTGAAATTAAAAATAGATTAATACTAAAATCAGTCTGTGCATGAAAAAAATATCATCTAAAAAATTTAGATAATTTACTTCTATAATCAAAGCCCTAATGGGCTATCTAATTTGGGGTATCTTGACCCCTGAACCATAAAATACAAAAAAAAAAAATTTGCACTATTCCAGCATAATTAGATAGATGATTAGTCTGACACAGACAATCACAGCTGCTGGAGCCCTGTGATACTTAAATATTGTCACCCATCAGTTCCTTAATAGCAGAAAATGGTACCTACCTACACAGCAATCCTAAATTAGTGTCTTGCCATCTGCATTACAAAATTTTGTTTTTATATTTCCAGGCAGAATCTACTTCTGCAGTAAAAGAAATAGTATATATTCTTTGAATCAACAACTGGAAAACGAAGGCCATTTCTTTCTCGACTCTCACAGCGTTCACTTTCTTCGCGTATTACATTTGCTAATGCCATTTAGCTTTTTCGAGAGAGTGTTGTTACTCAAGTGTGAAAACAGGCCTGTGTTGTCCCTGCAGCTGAAATGTCAATTAGAGGCTTAGTCAAGGAGTGTGAGATTCCCCTACTTGTATGCAGTCCTCAAACTCTTTGGAGTTCCTTGCCTTGGAAAAACAGATGCAGGCTGTCTGCTCTTTACTGCTGTCCCATTGTGGCTAATTGCTCCTGATATTGTAACCATCAGATACGCTTCCTTTTACGGCCATCTGATCCCAGTTACAAGGAGGGTCATTTGTCATTTCTGCGGGATAACACACAATGTGCATCTTTGTAAGATGGGACCTCTGGACAAGTCGGTTGTTTCTCCTGTATAATGACTTCCTGCTTGGCCATCCTAAACAGGCATTTGTTTTCTTTGTGCGAGGGGATTTCTCCTAAGACACACATTGCTGGCTCAGGACAGTGCCTACATGCAGTAGAGTGTTCAGGAGTTAAAAGATTTGCTTGTTTGTGAATAGATAATAAACGTTTATCGGAAAGGCAAAAACACAGACAACTTTGCATAGACGTGCACTTGTGCATGCCCACCTTCACATATATACATACAAAACTATCGATGCCGATTTGGGGACAGGCGACCATAAGGTCATGTGCAGTGGCAGCTTTAGTTTAGTCATCTGATCTATGACAGGTGCACGCCGGCTTCTTCATCCCTATGATCTCTAAACCCTTCAAGGAAGTTTCCCATTCATTATTCTTGGGGCAGACGTGGAAAATTCCAAAGGTTCAAAAAGGATCAAGCTACTAGGGGGTAAAATTTCATCTAAATCAGGCAAACTCCAAATAATGTTTAACTTTAGATTAATAAGAAAAGCAAATTAATATGGTCTTTTACAGTTAATATGGTGTATTGGGGTTTTGTTGTTGTTGTTGTTTTAGCAATATCTTGATGGTCACTCTAAGGCTATGAGCCAAGGAAAGCTGGGACAACCTCATGAAGAAATTTGGACCCAAAATAGTTAAATAAGTTAAAGTAGGTCACAGAACATTACATGGCAAAGCCAGCAAGCATTCAGGCCTTTGATTACTAAATCAGTCATCTTCAAATTATACCACTAACAAATAATCAAGAAATGAAAATAAAAGAAAGAGCTTCTTCTCTCTTAGTACCTGTAATATTCAAATGGGCACTCATGGTTTCTCGCTGCCTCGTTGGTTTGGCTTTTCCAGAAAACAGCTGAGATGTACTCAGTTTACTCATTTATTCTCTTATTTACTCAGCAAATGTGTACATGGTCTGCTATAGAGAATGCATGTACTCAATCGGGTATATCTTTTCATTAAGATTTATGGATTTATTGACTTATAAATCAGTGTTACATGTTGATAAAAGTAGTCAATTTATTTGTCTATCTAGTCAGTCTAAAGCAAAAATTTGGGTGTTAAAATGTGTTGCAACAAAATCAGGGTTTTATATGGACTTCTCTAAGTCAGTTGTTACATTTCTACAATAATCAAAATAACTTGAGTTATATGGTTATTTCTTTCGCTTTGGATATAATAATCACCCTGATGAACACTTGACTTTGAAAATAAACCCTTTGGGTCCCCTCCTGCTGTAGGAACTTTTCTGTCCTCACAATAAATCCTGCTTTCATAAAAAAGGAAAGAAAATAGAAGCAACTCATAAAAATAACCAGAATGTAACAACTGACCCTGGCCGTCCTCTGTCTCTTTCACTGAGAAACATGCCACAAGGCCGCTGCTCCCCACCAGAGACTGCTCAGGGATACAGTTCTTGATTCACAGAGCTAAGAGCGCCCAAATGACATAATAGGAAGACAACTGTGGTTGCGGAGAGTCACGGGTTACTCCCAAACTATGCCAACTGAGGAAGAAATAGGAGCACTTTCAGAGATAATTTAAATACATGCATTTTCTACTCTTTTTTGGGCAATAATGGATTCGGATCAGTTCTCTAGTTTGGTCTTCCTTTAGAATTATTCTACAAAGAAGATACCTGCACATGTATATTTGTTGCATGTGCAGGTATCTTGCTCTATTCACAATAGCAAAACATGGAACCAACCGTGTTGCCCATCTAAGCTGGACTGGATTCAAAAAATGTGGTACTTATAAACAATGGAATATTATGCAGCCATAAAGAAGGACAAACATATGGACTTCGCAGCAACTTGGATGGATCTGGAGTCGATCATACTCAGTGATTTATCACAGAAACAAAGAACAGAGTTCCGTATGTTCTCACTCATAAGAGGACATTGAACAATTATAATGCTATAAAAAGAAAGTGATTGGTGGTAATGGGAAACTGCTGGGGGGGGTGGGGGTGAGATTGGCAGTTGAGGGAAACTACTAGGGGAGGGAGGGGCATACCTCATTAACAGGGGTACTTGCATGATCAATGTTTGTATAACTAACCCTGAATTGTACTCCACATCTTTATAATAAAAATTAAAAAAAAAAAAGAATTTTTAGATTTATATGAATAAAAGTACCATATGGAAAAATAAAAGAAAACATCCCCCTACTGGGAATATACTCTGAAGAACTCAAATCACTCTATGAAAAAGATACCTGCACACATATGTTTATCGCAGCATTGTTCACAATAGCAAGAACCTGGAACCAACCATGCTGTCCATCAAAAGAGGACTGGATTTAAAAAATGTGGTACATATACACGATGGAATACTACGCAGCCATAAAAAAGAACAAAATCATGAATTTTGCAGCAACCTGGATGGAACTAGAGTCTATAATACCGAATGACCTCTCACAGAAACAAAGATCTGAGTCTCACATGTTCTCACTCATATAGTGGACCTTGAATATCTATCGTAATACTATAAGAAAAGGATTGACAGTGGTGGGAAACTATGGGGGGGAGGGGAAGGGAAGTGGGATTAACGGTAGTCAACATCTGTCTGGGGATGGAGAGACACCCCTTATCAGCAAGGGTGCCTGGATGAAGCATGTTTGTTTACCTAACCCTTAACTGTACCCCACAATAGTAAAATAAAAAATATTGATAAAAAAAAGAAAGCTTTGCCAGAAAAACACTAGAATATCATAAACAACTAGACTTGGATCCAGGAAAAGCTATGTAAGCATTTTGCAAAGCAGGAAGACAAAACAAAACAAATCAAAGTATTTACTGTATGAAAAACAAATCTGGTGCTTAAAAATAAGCATAGTTTGTCTTTATTCTTCAGTCCTTTGTGTTTTGCCCTTAAGAATGTAAAAAGGTTTAAAAAAATGCAATACATCTAAAACATTAAAAATAAGTCATATTTTAAAGTAAAATATTTTGCGAAGCTGACATTTCCAGCCATATACAATTGATTCTAGAGTCAAAGGATTTAATTTGCTGAAGCAAGGGCTCTAAATAGTCTGATATATATTAGAAAACAACTAGATAGACCATTAGGCCGGGCATGGTGGCTCAAGCCTGTAATTCCAGCACTTTGGGAGGCCGAGGCAAGAGGATTACTTGAGCCCAGGGCTTGGTTCGAGACCAACCTTGGCAACTTGGCAAGACCTCGTCGCTACAAAAAAATCAAAAAATTAGCCGGGCATGGTGGCACGCATCTGTAGTTCCAACTACTTGGAAAACTGAGGTGGAGGGATCTCCTGAGTCCAACAGGTTGAGGCTGCGGTGGCTGTGAGCATGCCACAGCATTCTAGCCAGGGCAACAGAGTGAGACTTTAACTCAAAAAAAAAAAAAAAGTAAGAAAGAAACCAACACACACACACTTACATAAATACAGAGAGAGAGAGAGAGAGAGAGAGAGAGAGAGACTAAGAAAGAGAACAAGGAATGTAATACACACACTGCAATGCCAGCAAAATATAGCTTTGCCAGAGACCATATTAAAGGCAACAGTTGAGGGTCTGTCAAATTTGGCCCTGTTACTAGCTGAATGAACTGGGGTAGATGTTTTAATATCTCTAGACCAAGTTTAATAGAAACGATAATCATCATCTTAGAGTTGTGTGGTTTATGCATAATTCTAAACATTGTTAGATGGCACTTAATTTAATAGGCAGAATTTTTAAAAACCACTTATAATTGCAGGCATCATATATAAAAATCATTGATGATATTTTTTTAAAAAGGAAAATTCAGCATGTAAATTAACATGGCCACAAAGAGAATCATTGGAAGTACAAACTTAAGTTCTTCAAGATTTAACCAAATACTTCCATGGTGCTGCCTTAGAGGGAAAACAGTGACTAGAGCGTTTGGCACCATGGAGAGCTAACCTACCAAAAAAATCCTTGGAGATTTGGGAAAGGAAAATATTTGCTGCCGTATTCAATGAGTATATTCGTCACTCCAACAGTTTTAAAAATAACCTCTAAACGCCGAACTGGAACAGTTAAGGACATTCTAACCATTCAGTCAGTTTTCCATTCAGCAAATATTTTTTAACTGCCTACTATGTGTTAGAAATTGGGCTAGACTCAAGATGAAAAGCATATGGTCTCATCCTCAGGGAACTTGAACGTCCACACAAAGCATTGCCAAGATAATGTCTCAAAAATTCTTACTCTTCAGCATCAAATCTTTTGAGCTATCCATAGAGGTTATGACATTGATATGTATTGATTTTCTGACCAAAAATGCTAAAGCAAAACAATGTCTGGGAAAAAACTCTTCACTTCTGAAGACATCATAAGGAAAACCTATTAAGAGATCTAGTCATAATGTTTTTCATATAAAAATGTCTTGCATTTATACTTTAATGAATCCAAATCTTGCATAGTCAGAGCAGAAAATCATACAGTGTAATAGTAATTTAAGGAAAATATGTGAGTCACTTCACACACACAGTAAGTTAGCAAGCATATTTTTGCTGATGTGTTCAAGTTTTCATGCCACAAGAAAGGCTCTGCTGAGCGATCTATCCCAGAAACAAAGAACCGAGTATCACATGTTCTCACTCATAAGCAGACCTTGAACAATTACTATAATACTATCAGAAAAGGATTGGCAGTAGCGGGAAACTGCCAGGGGGAATGCGGGGAAGAGGGATTGGCAGGAGTGGGAATCTGTCTGGGGAGAGGGGAGGCACACCTCATCCACAAGGGCACCTGCATAATGAACATTTGTATACCTAACCCGGAATGGTACCCCACATCTTTAAAACAAAAACATTAAAATAAAAAAAGAAAGGCTCTGTTTTGTCAAACCATAAGAAACAGCCATTCCCCATCTCTTGATATTTATATTTTAATTTATTGAAGAAATATTTAGGGGGGCCCAGTGGCTCATTCCTTTAATCCCAGAACTTTGGGAGGCCAAGAAGGAAGGATGCCTTGGGCCCAGTAGTTCGAGACCAGCCTAGACAGCATAATGAAACCTTATCTCTCCAAACAATCCAAAAATTAGCCAAACATCGTGGCATGTGCCTGACGTCAGGAGACTGAGGCAAAGGATCACACGAGTCCAGGAGCTGGAGGCTACAGTGAGCTATGATTGTGCCACTGCACTCCAGCCTGGGCAACAGAGCGAGACTCTGACTCAAAAAAGAAAAGAAAAAAGGAATATTGATGGGGTCTATAGAGAATAATTATTTTAAAAAATTTCTCACAACTTTGAGGAACTTTAAAATTCAACTTGAGCATTTCATAAAGTGAGTTTTGATAAACCTGATAAATACCTTTTCTGAAATTACAATGCCAATTACATCTAATAATATATGCCTGATATTTGCATAGTCACAAATTGCTTAAATACTATGATAGTTATAACTATAAGATAAATAGGCGTTTTTAATATTAGATTTTCACTTTTCTTAGACAATGTTTCTGTCACTTAATAGTCCATGCTGTTGAACATCAAAATACAACAAATGCTTCTACCTTTTAAATATGTCCTCTCCCCACCCCTTTCTGGAATATCCTCACATAGTGGAACATTAAGTTAGAGAAGAAATGAATTCCAAAACATAATTTGACTCATTACTTTTTCTAGGAACTCCACAGGATGAAACAAAATGAGGAGAAATATTATGTCTTAAAATCTAATAATAGTGATAATATTTTCCCTCAATATTTGTATATATATATGTGTGTGTGTATATATACAATATATGTTTTCCCATCATAATCATATATTGTACATGAGAAGGGATGAAATGTCAATCACGAAAAGAGATTATGATTAGATAGTTCTACATGGCCTGAGGTGATGAGTTCTAAAGTTCATAGGGCTGAAAACTTAAAAACGCCATCATGATTGCACACCAAGCCACTTTGAATGTTTAATTTATCTTATGACTTATCCTAAAGCCACTTAGTCATCACAAATAGCTTCTTTCTACAACTCTGTAGAGAGGAAAATCAATCCAGTGGTTAAGAGGCAGGCAAAACCAACAGCTTCATTCTGAATCCTGATCTGGCCATTTACCACCTTTGTGATCTGATCTGGGACAGAAACCCCAAGTGAAAGCAGGGTCGACACCTTCTCTTTCAACACTAGGACTGATTTTATAGGAGCATCATAAGGATTAAATGATTCACTCCATGAAGAACCACATAGAGAAACACCTGCATCTGAATTAGTGCTCAGGAAGAGTTAGTTCTTATTTTTACTGCTCATGGATCCACATTTATCAAAAGGGCACCTGGCTTCTGGAAAACAAAATTGGCAAATCTAAATGAACATTCACTGTTATGTCTCCTATGAATTATGCTCAATGGTATGAGTGCTTCCTATAAAAATGATTTGTTATCAAATTATCTCTAGTTAGGCTTATATAATGCTAAAGGCCCAGAAAATAAATAAACTATTTGAAAGAAAAATAATTAATTAAACTTTCAGATAACCCCCAATATCTAGATCCAGATATTCCTACAACAGTGAGTTCCAGACAGGCTGATATTATTCTCATCTTCGGGTGATCAGGTGGTTAGACACTTAAATGCCACCATATCCTTTTAAACGTGATTTCCAAAAAAGAAATTTAGGTGGTCATTAATTAATTGCACAACTAATTTGAGTCTGTGAATGCCAAAAAGGAAGTTGGCCAGCAGAGCCACCATTTCAAAGAGAACAGATGGTGATTATGTTCTCTTAACTTCCTGGCCAAGGTCAAACTTTAGAGATATATTTAAAAAGTGAATGAGACCATTTTATGTGACCAGCACAAGGATAATGGAAAGTAGTTTTGCTTTGTTTTGTTTTGCGTTTCGACTTGACCATATCTGAGTAGCTTCTATTCTATTTGTACAATGAGCAAAATTGCAGGGGGAATTTTGGTTTTCCAACTCATGCAGACATGTATCTTCTAGCATTTTTCTTTAAAAACTAATGATCAGAATTTAGGTAATGAAAGACGCTATCAATTTAACATAGGCCCTAGTTACATTTAGTGTCTGAGGGACATGGAATAGATGTAGAAAAGAAAATTCCTGGAGCAAGCATCCAGGTGAATAGTGCTCATAGCTAACCACAAACCTGCATATACAGAAACAAGAATCCCTGTTAAAAGTCAAGTGAACTCAGAAATATATCAATCTTGCTGTCCACTCAGACTAGAAATTTGGATAATTCAGAAAATTTCTATGCTGGAGCCACTACCATTGCTAGAATTTTATATGTTCTTATTTAAAATATCATAGTGAAATTTTGGCAATAAAATATCACAGACAAAGCATTTTTTACATACAAAATAGACAACTTAAAATATTTCAAGCCGGGCTTGGTGGCTCAGCCTGTAATCCCAGCACTTTGGGAGACTGAGGTTAGTAGATTGCTTGAGCCCGCGGGTTCGAGACCCGCCCAGGCAACTTGGTGAGACCTGTCTCTACAATAAATAAAAAATTAGCCAGGTGTGGTAGCATGCGCCTGTAGTTCCAGCTATTAGGAAGGCTAAGGCGGAAGGATCGCCTGAGCCCAGCAGGTCGAGGCAGCGGTGGCTGGGAGCGTGCCACTGCACTCCAGTCTGAGCGACAGAGTGACACTCCAACTCAAAAAACAAAAAACAAAACAAATAAAATATTTCATACTGCCATTAGATACCAATTATTATAAGTCTTTCTAGTTTCCCAAATTAAGAATTTTCATAGCTGTAGGAGATATTATAAGTGATATTGTCTGTCCTATTAAAGTAGACCTAGTGAATGAAAGTGAATAAACAATATACCACATTTAGAGAGGATACTAGAATTATTCTATTGTTACTGTAGATGAAGCTGATTGGGTGGGTAATTGGCTTGGAACTCAGTTATCTGCCAAGGGAAACATCAGAAGTAGGGATGGTAGTGATTGGATTGATAGCAGAGAGCTTCTGAAGGAATGGAACTCAAATTATTCTCAAGTAAATACAAAATAGAGTCAAATAGGGACAGGTAGAGCAATCTACATCATAATTTTGATATTAAATGAACATCTCTGTTATAGAACGATTTTCAGTGGGAAATGAAAAATAAAGGAGATCATTATGTTGCAGTAAGTGATCATATACCTTTCATGTAAGAATTAAAAGACACTAAAACCAACGTATTTTTTAAATTGACAAACAAAAATGGTATATATTTATGGTGTAAAATATGTTTTGAAATATATATACATTATGGAATAGCTAAATTCAAGCTAATAAGCATATGTGTTACCTCACATACTTTTTTGTGATAAGAACACAAAATCTATTCTCTTAGTCATTTTCAAGAATATATTAACTATACTCACCATACTGTCTGAAATCAATATTGAGATTAAAATAAACCACTAATGAAACTCTATACGAGAAATACCAAAAGTGTGTTAGCTTGGTCTACATTTTAGCTTTAGGCCACCACCTTCAAGTATAATTAAACAATATTTCTCTGATTGCATATTAATTTATGAGTTCTAAAGTGCAACACTGGGAAAATGTCATATTCTTATGTCAGCTATGTTGCTTTAGGTTTAATTCAAGGATTACGTGTGTGTGCTCACATGCGCACACACACACACACACACACACACACACACACACACACGTAACAAATTTTACAGAGCTATCCAAACACTTTAGGTAAATTTGTTTTCTGGTCATTGTATTGGAATACATTTTGTAATTTTTATAATGAGTAGCGTGGTTGGATTAAAGATGGCAGCCATCTCTTTGACTCTAATCCTGAGAAGAGGCGGAATCCGTGTCACCTCTTTTGAATCCGGATGAGCTCTGTGACTGCTTTGCTCACCGGTATAAATCAACGTGCTATTGTGACAGGTGTCAGGTCTAGACCATAAGAGGTTGGTAACACCCATGCACTGCCTCTTGGAGCACTCTCCCTGGCAGCCCTGAACGACTGCATGGAATTCTGACTGCCCAGAGACTCCAGACCGGGGAGCACAAGCCAGGCACCTGGTCCAGCTCAGCCTTTCAGCTTTTCCCATCAAGGAGTCAGGTGTGCGAGCAAAGCCACTCTGGCATTTTTACCGGGAGGAGTGCAGCTCCCAGTGTCAGACAGCGTGTTGATCTTGATGGTCAGGTTCTTGTGTTCAAGTTTGGAAAGAATTTGCAAACAGACACACACGTAATAGATCATAGACACACAAGCTATCAAGACAAGGAGTCACTTTTTTAAGCAAAAAGGAGTATACTTTCAAGGGGGCAGAGCCGGCAGAAACTGCCTACAGAAGCTACTGCTTTCGCACCCAATTATTGTTGAGCTATAACTTTTATTCTTAGGGGCTACTGAGGGGTAAGTGTTGGGGTGATCTTTTCCTAGAAATGGGTGTTCTTTGGGCAGGGTTACTGTTACTTCTCCTTCATGCTGGGCAGGTGAGTTTTAGGCCTTAAAGCTGGGACATACTGGTATGTTTTCTCCCATCACGCAAAGGAGAAGGGGGCTCACCGGGTAATTTTATGCTAATAGTTATTATAATGAAGGTAAAAGTAGGTCATGATTATTTTGGATCTGCCTCGGCTATTGGTGCGCATGCTCAGGTGTCTTTAAACCAGTTCCTGTCATGGGGGTTGGCTCCCAACGGCAAGCATCCTGGATAGACACCAGCTGCTTCAGACGTTATTGGGCTTGGAACTCTCCTATAGTCTTAAAGTTTTCCTAGTCTATCCCGCCGACTCTGTCACACCAGCCATTGAATACCAGGATGGCCTTAGTCAAAACCATGTGGAAGAGAACTGCCCAGCCACGTTCCAGCGAATTCTTGACCTATACGATCATAAGGCATAATCAATTAAAGCTGGGTCTAAATATCTCCCACTGCTTCACTTAAATCCATATTTTCTCTGTAAATGAAAGCAATAAAAGCATTTCTGCTGAACTCAATTGTACAGTTGAGAGATCTGATTTGGTTTCCTGTGATAAATAGAATGAAATTCTTTCATTCAGATCCTAGTTTTCAGGTAGCTTTGGTTCCTCCTCAATTTCAGAAGAAGAAAAAATATGAAAAGATTCTAAAAAAATAAATAAATAAATAAAAGATGGAATTCTGTTTAAGTGTCACCTCCACAGAAAGGCCCTCCCTGACCATCCTGCTTAAAATAGCACAACTTTCACTGATATTCTCACTCTTCACGGTACATCTCAGGACTGACATTATATTAAATGTGTAATATTCACCTTCACTTCCCAAAAGGCAGTTATTCTTGTTTGTTTACTGGACTGAATAATAACTGGCATCCAGTACCTCAATGTATTTGCTAAAGAAGTGAAACTGTGTCTTCAGATATTTTACTTGTAAATTACATACTTTGCTTTTACAAATGAAAGATTCAAGTCACCCCAATAATTCCAAAGAGAACATTATTCTGACATTATCTAAAGATAAAAACTTTCCTTTTCTAGGAAATGATTAATATATACATCTATTAATGTTTTTGCTTTGCAGGATTATTATTACAAATATTAACTTGGTAAGTAATCTGTATAGTGAAAAGCCATTTAAAAATTAATCTGGGGCACACCTCATCAACAAGGGTACCTGCATAATAAACATGTGTATACCTAACCCTGAATTGTACCCCACATCTTTAAAATTAAAAAAAAAGAATCTGCTTTTAAGTATTATTTAACCAAAGTATAGTTCTCTCTGGAGTTAATCATAAACTAAACATTTTTTCCCTTTGTCTTCCCTTGATTTGTATTTAATTTACAGGACAGTGAATTGTGTATGAAATACTAGCTCCCATATTTTATGTGCTAATCTGTACAAGTCATGAACGTGAGGGTGTCAAGACATGGGAGTTTACAATGGCATTGAAAAATTATGTTGATAAAATTAATTGTCTATTCGATAAAGAGGAGAAAAAAAAATCTAGACTGCCCTTAAGTAAAAACGAAATGAAATTTAAAGTGGCAAAAAGACACACAGAGGTTTACTATTTGGTTCACGTGAACCCACTATTATCAATCTATTCATAAAATCGCAAATCGCAGTGTGGTACCATTTCCCTATTAAAGCTGGATGCCCAAGGAGTGGAGCTATTTTGCATGCTTATCCTTTGTTCTTCTACCATTTTTCTCTTTCCCATGTTTACATTACCAGAGGGAAGTTAAGAAAATAAAGGAAGCCAACTGAGGAAGGCCACACAGCAGACTTGAGGCTTTGGAGGCAGGAGCAGGGAGCACACATTCTCCAGGCATGTTGCTCGCATGGATAACAATGTATTTCACTTGAAAATTCAGTTAAATGACATGAGAAGCTGCATCATTATTTTCCTGAATTAATTTCGCTTTCCCATGCAATAATGACTGTTCTTCTTATCAACCACTCTCATAATGGGAAGTAAACAACCAACCACCTCAGCAACATATATTATTAAGATTCTTCCTTTCTTAGGCCAGCTGTCCCTGCAATTATATTTTACAAATACAATTCTACACAGCTCCTCTCAGTTGAACACAATAATGTAATTTTCCTGAATGACTCTGCAGGCCTAATTATTTCTTGAAGCAGGGCTCCTGATGTTATTTTGCATTTAATTCACGACCACATGCTGAAGGTTATTATCTGTGCAGCAACCAATTGAAATATTCTCTAAGAAGTATTTCATGTACCTTTTTAACCTGTGACTTTGAAAAACAATCGTATTTTACTTTACTTCTCAAACATACCTGAAGGACTCAAGTCTAATAAAGAATTAAATTATAACCCTTATATACATTGAATTAAATCAATTTTAATTCAAAAATATGTACTGATTCTATTCTTATGGAAAGCACGTCTGTGTCATCCCATTATTCATATAGTTTATATCAATTAAAAATAAAAACTTATACGTTAATAATATTATAGATATCTGTATTAGTGTCTGGGAAGGGTATCATTCATTCATGAAATCATTTCTGAAATCATAAATTTAAAATGATCTCTTTCACCTTGAACTAACTAAATGCTATATAGATTTTCTTGTGTCAACCATCATATATCACCTAAACTGTGTATGTTTTTAACAGGGACACATGTACTTATATTCACGCACTTATCTTCCATTTAAAATTATATTGATATGAAAAAAAGACCACAATAAAATTAATTGTTAACATACAGCAAGAGATACTATTTACCAGGATTACCCCACCCATGGTTACATTATCTCCTTTAATCTTTGCAATGTGTTAAGTAAAATTCCATTTTATAGATACCAGTTTCAAAACTTAGAATAGTAGCTTGCAACAGGATAAACAGGTAGCCAACAGAGAACACAGGATTTGATTCATAATACTACACCTGCTGACATATATTTAGCATAAGTTTTCCACTGCTGAAACATTAGGTGTGTTTGTGTGTCTATATTCTTTAAAATGGGTAGATTCTTTTGAAAGGTTAGAACTTTCCATAGAAATGTTTGGTCTTTAAAAGCAAAAGACATGAAAATAATATGAACAAATTGCCTTTCAAAATTCTAGAAGAGAAGCTGTAACAAAATGTATCTTTCCTATATGAATTCTTTACCCAGGGAAATTAAACGTAGTGCATTATTTTTCTATCAATGGCAAGCAACAATTCACTCTCTGATACAGTACTTAATTACATTTGAAGAGAATTAATGTCCTGCTTAAGATTGAAGACGAAAATTATATTTAGACCCAGAATAAAAGAAAATATAAAGTTACAAATAATAGCGTAATAGTATACTTAAAATATAAGCATGTTTTCTAGAAAAAAACAATCTTTCACTTCTCAGATAGTTTTAGAATCTCATCAAACCATCTCCAAAATGTAGGCTTATTCTTTGGTTACAGCGGTGCATTTGTTGAAATGGCATTATAGTATACCTCCAAACATCACAAATTCTACCAAAGAAGCTTGTCTGTAAGAATAATTAGCTATTAGTCAGCCTTGTCTGCAAAAATATATTTGTTTATATGATCTAAGACGTATTCATGTGACACTGAATTTGCTCATGTTGTGATAAATGTAATTCCAAATCAAGAAGACAGAAAAATGTCTATGTTAATGAAATTCACAGAGAAAATATTTTTCTATTACATGAAATAAAATATGAGTCATTTTATTAGGATGCAAATAATGAAAGTCAAATAGTTGTGATTTTTGTAGCAGTACATACAGAGATATCATTTGAATTTTTTTAACTTACCAATAGGAACCTTTGGAAACCTTATTACTTAGTTTCTGTGCTTAACTGTTAACTGAATTAAATAATACTTGTCAATGAAACATATGATAGCAGTGTACAAATAAATATTGGGATCTATTTGGCAAAAATTGAGTCAAGGGAGAGGATATGTGATTTCAGGAAGCGCAGACTGCAATGCTGTTAACATGATTAATACAGTATTTTCTATGCATTATATCCAGGTAGAGACAACGATTACAATTGATGAGCCCATAAAATATGAATATTTGAGATGTATTGTATCATGGAGAGACTTACATTATTGAACACTAGATGCTATGTGCATAAGAAGTGGCATCCTGTGAATTAATACAATAACTGTTTTTTCACACCTTGATACATTTTTTTAAGTATTTTTTTAATATTAGGAAGAGATAAATTGAACTCAGCAATATAACTTTTAACATCCAGCAACTTAATATCTAATGTGGGAGCACAGAGTGATTCTAAATGCAAGGGGCTAATATTTTACCAATATTATAATAATAATGAAATCTTAGAATAGTCTTTTAAGTTTGTTTGGCTTTACAATGAATGGATTACTCAGATTACATTCTGGCAAATGCAATTAATTGTACAGTGACAAGCCAATACTTTAAATGAAAATAATGCACTTTTACAAAGAGATGAAGTTGTTGACAAAGTTACTCTACTTGGCCAAACTCGGTCAGGGTCCCCTGAGACCTCAGTTCAACTAGACCTGGGCTTTGGTTTTTAACAAGTCTTGTTTTAGCAAGAATTCAACTAAGGCAACTTAGTCAGAGTCTCCCATGCCCCATAGCTAGTCACCCTCGATATCTGATCAAATTCCTCATCTCCATCATCCTTAGGAGATATCTGATTGTCCTGGATGGCCTTTAGCAAGAATCCTGCTAGGTCAGTTTCGCAAAGAATCACCCTACCCTCTTAGTAATTTCTATCCACCAATCTTTTCACCTTCTTTTCTTGTTATAAACTCTCACTTTTCCATGTTGTATTCAGAATGGAGCCCAATTTCTTGCCCCTACTGCAAAACCCATTGTAGTGGTCCCTCGATTTCCCTTGAATAAAGTCTTCCTAACCATCTTTAACAAGTGTCATGAATAATTATTTCTTTAACACTATATATTCTTTAACACTATATATTCTTAACCATTAATCCAGTGCAATAATTTTGTTACTAAAAACTTTAACTGACCGAATTGCTAGCATAATATGATAAAATAAAATGTTTGAATAACACTATAATTATTACTAAGTTAAATTGAAAGGAAAACATTGAACCTAGCAACCCCAAAAGGAGAATACAGCTCTAAGAGTTCATGAAAAATTCTTCCAAAAAGAAGGTAGATTATGTCAATGTGTCTCTCAGGCAAGAAATGTTAGAGTCCCTCCTTTCAACAACATGGAAATTAGTAGCAAAAGTCAACAACAAAGAGAAATCTCAGTAACTTGAAAAAAAACACAGAAAAGAAATGAAGCAAAACAAATTTCAGTTTAAAAGTGGTAAGTAAAATAGAAAAAAAATTACAATGACAGATAATTTAGTAACCAATATCAGTGTATAAGGTATGTCCAAAACTATAGTAGAGGCACAAACATAGTTTGAAGCGTTTTGAATAACTAAAAATTATTTTGAAAATTAAATTTCAAAAAAATATAAAATAAAAACATACAATGAAAAGAAATTAAATCAACATTTACATCTATGGGACCAAGACCAAGAAAGTAAACTTAAAAGAAATAGAAAAGCAGTTCCAACAAAACTGAAGCAAAAAGTAATTCTCAAAAAACAGTAGGATTCTACTTCCTAGATGATTTCCTTTTCTTGACTTCCAGACACCTCATTCTCGGTTTTCCTCCCTTCTCCCTGGCAGCACCTTCTCTGTCGCAATTACTGGCTCTTTGTTTCTTGCATCTTGTGCTTCAGGGTTCCCCCCTGGTGTCTTCTCTCCTTCAGCCACACTCACACCTTTGCTGCTTCACCCCATGGCCTCATCATCTTAACACCTTAACTCCCAAGTGTTATCAAGCTGGACCAGCCTTATCTTGTCCAGCTCCATATCTGACTCCCTGCACAGCATACCCATTTGAGAGTTTAGGAGGCATCTCAAACGTAGCATGTTCCAATCTAGCTTCCTGCTCTGTCTGCAGACTTCATCCCAGGATACAGAGTTGATGGCTCCTGTGTCCTGCTGCTCTGGAGGAAAGTAGTTGTCTCATACATTCTTGCTGAATCAAAGAGTGAATAAACACCAGCACCACACCTTCAGGGCACAAACACAAGCTTACAAATATCAAACAAAAATGCAATACATTAATATCTGATCCACAGTGGTGAAAGGATTATAAGTGGTATCCTTTTAGATTTTAAAACACAGAGAATAAGATTGGCTGAGCAAAGCAAGTTGATAAAAATACTGCCATTAGCAGAATGAAATAATTATATTTTATGATTATGTTTTTAGGGACATCAAGTATTTCCTTTTGCTTCATCGAAAAAGGGCATTTTAATAAAATGGAATGCTATTAAATAACTTTGAAATGGCATTTTCTCATACTTTTAAAAATAGAGAAAATAATTTTATCTTGTTCATTTCTATATCTGAGATCTGGAAAAGTAACTATCATCTGGTAATACCTATTTTCATAACTGAAATGATATTTTTATCTTATTAGGCAGATTTATTTATAAAGAATTAATACTACATTTATTCTAATTTTTTATATCCCTTGGGGCCTCTTACATCAGTACTTTGGTAATAATGTATTTCAAATGAATAATTTTTATTTCTGTTAAGGTAATCTGGATTATTTGACCTATTGAAATGCTTCCAACAACCTAAGTGGACAAAATGAAGTATTTTCAAGTTGAAAATCTGAGTATTTTAGCCACGGACCAGACAAAGTTGTTAGCTCTCATGTCCTTCTGAGTTATATGTACCTTGTGTTTGTGATCATGGAATTACCCAATGGATACTTGAAGCTGATGGACTAAAGGATTCTAAAATTACAGGCCAAATTGCACTGAAAACAACTCTTAGTTCTTTAAAAATTGCATGTCATCCACATTCCTCATGAAAATTCACACTGAAAAATTTTTGCAAAAATAAGTCTGATGAAACGCACTCGTGTATGCCAACCTTAGGTTTAAAGTCTATTAGACTATGGCTCATCATAACTGCCTCATTTTAACCCTGTCTTCGAATACAGTCAATTTCTGAGGTACTGGTTGTTAGGACTTCAACATATTAATTTTGGGGAAAGAACACAATTCAATTTTCTTTTATTTGTCCATAGCACATGTGAATAAATTTGATGATATTCTAAACATTTCCTTCATTCCTAAATATTTTCCTTCCTTCCAGACCTTTAACATTCCCATATTATTTATTTATTACAATTGTCCAGTGAAAGAGTGTATTATTTATTTATCTATGAGAATGCAAAGGCTGAGGTGGGGATCACCTTCCTTACACGGACTAAAAAGCTGACAAACTCAAAAGCCAGATTTTGAACAATCCTCTGTCTGACTCTAAGGCCAGTTTTTTCTCAACATATTTTGATTATCCAAAATTGATCAATTGTCTGCTATTGGTCGATGCATATGCTAGATAAGTCTTTCAAATGTCCTTTTTTTTTTTTTTTTTTTTTTTGAGTCAGAGTCTCACTCTGTCGCCCAGACTGGAGTGCAGTAGCCGCTCCCGGCCACCGCAGCCTCGACCTGCTGGGCTCCGGCGATCCTTCCGCCTCAGCCTTCCAAGAAGCTGGAACTACAGGCGTGCGCTACCACGACCAGTAATTTTTTGATTTATTGTAGAGATGAGGTCTCACCAAGTTGCCCAGGTGGGTCTCGAACCTGCGGGCTCAGGCTATCCATTCACCTCAGTCTCCCAAAGCGCGGGATTACAGGCTGAGCCGCTGAGCCCAGCTCAAATATCCATTTTAAAAGATGTTTCACATTTTTGTTTGTGTTTCAATTGTCTTCATTGATGAAGTTGTTTTATCAGTGTGTATAGATACAACTTTATAGGATTTAACATTTCTTTTTATTGGAGTTTTTTTTTAAGGTAAAATCTTTCAATGATTAGCAAAATAAAAATCAGTTATGCTTTTTCCAACAATTGCCAATGTTTCTGGTAGACATTGGAGCCAAGATTGTGACATTTTTGCTTAGGTGGCTGTTTTTGATGGTGGGGAAGTAAGAATAAGATTGTCAGAAATTTCTGGAAGTTGAAAGTAACTTATACAAATTTAGTGAAAATAAATTGTAATAAGGCTAAATGAAAGGTAGACTTTTGGGTTTCGTTGTCCTGTCTACAACACTTGCATTTTCTTCTATATATTCACATGCTTTTGGCGGGGAGGGTTGGGATTGTTTTATTGAGGAAGAGGGCAAGAGGGCTGTTGACCTGTCCAATTCTTAAAGTAGACTAATACACACACACACACACACACACACACACACACACACGTACACATGTACACACACACACATACATGTATGTGCATATGCATATGTATGGGCAGCAAAAAAATATATGTATGTATGTGTACATATAAATGTACATATTAGAATATATACATAGAATTTATACTATGGCTTTTCATTCTTTATTTTATTTTAGAGATGTGGGGTTCAATTCAGGATTGGGTATACAAATTGCCATTGTATAGGTAAATTTTGGGCCTCACTTTGATCCCCACTTCGCCTGGTTTGAGATCAGGTACTCTTACTGATGAAGAGTGCCCCTCCCTTTCCCTGTCCAGCAGTTCCCCACCACTGCCAATCCCCTTCTTATAGTTTTATGGCAAATGTTCAGGGTCTACTTATGAGTGAGAATATGTGGTACTCAGTTCTTTGATTCTGTGATAGGTCACTGAGTATTATAGACTCTAAATCCATCCAAGTTTCTGCGAAGTTCATAATTTTGTCCTTAATACTATGACCTTTTTAAAAGAAAAGTTTATTTTGAGGGTAAAAGCAGGACTGATAAGTTATCCCATCTTTTTTGTTAGTAGATTTTTGAAGGCAGCAATGATTTTCAAAACAACACTGATTTCAACAAATGAGTATTGTCATCTAGTTGATCTAATTTGGTAGGAACTGTTTTGCATACCAATATGTGGTCTGATCTAAATGGAGGCTCTCCTAAAAATATAAATTTTGAAATTTTGTCTTCATGCTATTAAGACTTTTTCCTCTTCTGTGAAAATACCCACTGAGCTTCAGTGAAAGACATCTTTTAATTTATCATGATATCAATATTTTTAAGGGAAGATGCAAAATTCCTCTTAGTCCCACACTGCTATTTTTTTCTATTTGTTAACAGTCCCTCTTCAGAGGCCCTTTTAAAAATGAAAACACAGTAATCTCTCTGCTATATCTCTGGACAGCAAGTTACTTCAAGATTCTGAACCTGTAACAACTTGAAATTTTGCTAATACATGACTTTGTGTTTTGCAGCCAGGTACAAATTACTTAAAACAATAAGAGAAAGAACCCAGGTGACTACCCACAAGAGAGCCCTCAGCAAAACAGCATTCTCATGGCAGTAATTGGGAATTTAGAAAATCATAAAGACTTTTTTATATCTAGGCTATACTGTACTTCAGGGAGACATAATGTAAGTCTATAACACTTGATTAAATTCATTTCTTCTGGGTTTTAGAGATGGGTAGCAAGAGTCATAGACTACTTAGGGGAGCTGAATGGACTTACAGAATTCAAAAGTCACTAGAAGAAAAATATTGGAGGCAAGGAGAGAAACATCTTTTTTTTTTTTTTTTTTTTTACTTTGAATCATGCCTGATCACCTCCCATTGTAATTTGATTCTTATGAGGTGTTTTTTATTTTGAAATTTCCATACTTAATCAATTACAAAATATAAAGGAAGAACATAATGTTAATAGTATCCTGATAAAGGGAAATCTATATGGTAAGCAGAGTAATCTTCCCCAGAATAAATAAAGAACCTTTAAAAAGCATTTATTTGCTTAGGAGGTACTTAGGAGGTCAGGAGTCAAAGCTTGTTCAGAGATATGTTCTCAGCAACATTAAACCGTCCAGACCATCCACAGGTGATTCTTCACATACTTATCTTAGTTCGAGCTGCTATAACAAATTACCATCAACTGTGTGGCTTAAACAACAAGCAGGTGTTTCTCATAGTCTGGAAGCTGGGTAGTTCAAGATCGAGGAGGCAGCAGACCCAGTGTCTAGGGAGGGACCAGCCCCTGATTTGTAGACAGCTGTCTTCTCCTTGTAAGCTCACATGGTGGAGAGCAGGAAGAGGAAGTCAACTCTCTTGTGTCTCTTTTTATAGGGGCACTGATTCTACCATGAAGGCTTCACTCTCATGTCCCATCACCCCCGAAAATCCCTGTCTCCAAATACCATCACATTGAGGATTGGGCTTCAACATCAATTTAGGTTAGGTCCTTAGCAGTACCTTCTATCAAATCACTGTGTAAAATGACTTCTGCATGACCCTTTCTCCCTTATTTTCCCACCCAATACCCCAGAGCCACATTTTCCACTGCACCCTTGCCATCAGACAGCTGTTTTCTTATCCTTCTGCAACATAACTTCATATGCAGTTTGTTCTAGAGCAACTTCCTTTGTGAAAACCTTATTAATGATTCAACCTCAGGGATATCTCAAACCTTAAATTACCAGCAGTACTTTTATCTGTGTCTTTGTATATTTGTAATTGGCAATGTATTATCTTGTGTCTTTCTAAAGTTAAGGGGACATTTCCCTTGCCGTGCTGATTAGATGGTGAAAGTATTTTTGTAGGATTCCCTACAATGCCTTTAATTTAATATATGAAATGACTATTGGTTGACTTGATGTTACTTGGATAATGCTCACACAGTCTGGTTCCTATGTTAACCAAAAGGACCAACTTGGCCAGAAACATAAATTTTCAGCCCACCTTTGTAGGTAATATTTAGCTATGTAATTATAAGTTAGAAAACGTAATAGATAAGTTTCCAGAATTTTGAAGCTATATTAAGGTATTAAAAATGCAATCCAAATCAACATTAGCGATCTATAGCAGGCAAAGGGCACCCAAATCAAATTAATAATCAATAGCTGTTGTCCAGGTCTGAAATTGAATGCAAAACAAATCTGAAAAATGTTCAGATCTCGGTACAACCTGCAAAATGACTGCCACTATTCGTTTACAGGTAAAAAAGATAAATTATAATCTCTTATGAAGATTGTATTATCATTTTCTTTTTCTTTTTTAAACAGGGACATATTTTGCTTAGATTCCAGGGTCAGGGAGGAGGCCACATTGGTTGGAACTGAATCATGTGTCACAGCTTTCATTTAAATTAGGAGGGAAATTGAAATGGTCTCCATGCAAAAGCCACATCAACATTCTAAAGCATTTTATTTCTAAAATGCTTGGTTATTGGTGGAATCCAGATTCTTTAAACAACTGCACTGTTTTGCTTGTTCTTCCCCTGACTCTGTCTCCTTTTTTTTTTTTTTTAATTCGAGTCTCACTCTGTTGCCCAAACTGGAGTGCAGTGTCACGCTCCCAGCCACCACAGCCTCGACCTGCTAGGCTCTGGCAATCCTTCCGCCTCAGCCTTCCAAGTGGCCAGAACTACAGACGTGACCTAGCACACCCGGCTAATTTTTGATTTATTGTAGAGACGAGGTCACGGCAATTTCCCTGGGCGGGTCTCGAACCTGTGGGCTCAGGCAATCCACTCACCTCAGCCTCCCAAAGTGCTGGGATTACAGGCTGAGCCACCGAGCCCAGCTTATCTCTGTCTTCTTTTATTTCTTCCCTTTCTCCCCCCAAAAAATATCCACCATGATTCCATTTTTAAATGCTGCTTCACCTTATCTTGAGGAGTATAGCCACAGTAAAGCAGGAGAGGGACTTCAACCAGGCCCTAAGAGATGCATTTGAAATGACAATGCCTAACCCTGAATTATACCCCACATCTTTAAAATAAAAAAATTTTTTTAAAAGGACAATGCAAAGGAATTGGAAACCATTTCGTGTTTTTATTCCCTTTACTTCTATTAGAAAAATTAACAGAATGATATCCAGAAGGAGAAAGGTAACCACTGTGAACAAATACATTTTATGACAATAATACACACACAAATTCATAGACACACATAGAACCTACACATAGTGCCCTTCCACTGACTAGTTCTCTGATGAGAAACACGGCTGAAAATATTCAGAATTTTTTAAACCATATAATTTACACAAGATACAATCATTGTTTTCCACTGGAGAAATTCACTAACTACATCAGAAATACAATAACCAGTGAGAGAGAAAGATAACAGAGTAGTGACTAAGAACAGGCTCTCTAAAGTAAGAGTATTGATTATACATCCTGGCTCTGTCACTTATAAGCTGTGTAACTATGAACAAGTTACTTGATTTTCTTTAGCTTCCAATTCCTCATCCATAACGTGAAAACAATAATAGTGTCTCTCAATGGTGAGAATTAATATATACATGCATTTATACAGAAGACATAGATTAGTGTCTGGTGCAAAGTAAGTACCAAATTATGTAAAAATTAGTTATCATTATTATTGGTGTAGAATAATACCTTTTCCATTGTGATCCCTCTTGTAGTGTTTAAATTCATCACCCTGAGAGGCTTGATTTTATTAATTTATCAGAGAAAAAGCAAATGTAAGAGCTTTGTATATATAGACTCAGTCATAAATTCTTAAAAGGTTTGAGAGTGTATATTATTTATGAACTTAATCTGTTTTAAAGAGGAATGATTCCACGCGATTTTTGAAGAAACAAACACCCTTTTGCATAGTTCTACATAGTTTTACAATTTTGTATACAAATTTAAACATGACAAAATTCATATGTCAAAATGAAACAATATAGTAATCATTAATAAACTTTGGAAATATATAAAACTCTAAAAAATAGAATTGAGTTTTATTTCTGAAGATAGGCATTGAATTTGAGGTGGGTAAAATTCAGTCCTCTAAAGTTAAATACCCTACAAGAGAAACAGAAAGTTATTCTTGGAGAAATGCAAATGAGTTTTAATAACATTGAAGTGCATTAACATATTTGTATAAATCATACACTCCAATGTTACTTACAACATTAATAATTTTTGAAATTGAAATATCAAAACATTTCTCTACATTCTATTCTTTTAATCAACCATCATTGTTAAAACACTTTAAAGGCATTCCTCCTTTTATTAACTTGATCTTCTGCCTTAGGAAGCAAAAAAAAAAAAAAAAAACAATTCACTGTTGAAAATGAATTGGAAATGTATGCATAGTGAATCTAAGTTTGCATTGTACATTTTGTTACTTCATGTAGTTTGTAATTAAGTATATTTTATAAAATAATAATAGTCCTTGGTTGTGATGAGGAAATAAGATTATCCAAACAAAGGCAATGACATTTTCAAATTCCATCAATCTGGGTGCCCAAAGCAAGCCAGGAAAAAAGCTCCCAAGGTAGAAGACTCCCTCAAGTATCAACAGTGTGCAAATGCTCATAAGTTTCCCTCAACTGGATGTAAAGAATGATTCATTGAAGTGTTGACGGTAAAATGATTTGCAGGGTACAAAAGTCGACTTAGTCATCGATTTAAGTATACAAGTACTTTTCCAATGTACAGTAACTATGGGTACAGCCTGTCCCCTGAAGCCAAGGCAATTCTTTTCCACATCAAAAGATTAATGTGTTTGAGGAGGAAAAAAGTACGAGCATTTCATGCTTTCTATTTCCAGAAATTCACATCAGGGTTATAACTAGCATTCAAATGTTACCATGGCCTCCTCTCATCATCAGCTTTCATTGATGCTTGTTGAGTAATATGCATAAAGCATTGGGTCTTAGAGCTTTGTTATCTATGGCATTGAAATTTCCCAGATTGAAGCCAATTTCACAGATCTGAATTAATACTAGAACTTTGCGTGCTTATTATAAATGTTTCCTCTGGGTCGAGAGAGAGAGAGAGAGAGAGGTTGCATGTAGATATTAAAAATGTTATGGATTCAATGAATAAAAATAGACTTTCTAACAGTGTGTATAAAAGTGCTTTTTATTTTTGCTGTACTGAATTTTCTCTTGAAACTAAACTTCTAATCATGATAATAATGAAAATGAGATTGAACAAGCACCCTAATATAGGTGGTTTCATCTCTGAGCATAGTGACTTATATGGTCAAAGTTTTTATCATGTTTTTAGCAGAATTAGGCAAAATTGGAAAGTTAACTTCTCAAACTTTGTAAAGAATACACATCTGTGCTAACTTTCTAGAAATTCCTAAACTATAAAATGTGATTTGAGGCAAAATTCTTACTTTTATAAAAGAAGAATATAGTGTTTCTTCAAAGTTTTTATAATATATATATATATAAATGTTCAAATCTCAACTACTCAAGTAAACTCATATACCAGACTTTTTAAAAATAGCAAGGTTATAAGTTCTTTAAAAAGAAAGAATAAGAAATGCACCCCCCCCCACTAGAAGGTATATGTATTCTAAGGCAGCAATATTATGAACAGCTGTTAGTCACCATGCTTAAATTAGCTGTGAATATCTGAAATAGTTGTCCATCATAATAGGAAATTCACGGTTATTTTATACCTTTAGAAAAACTTTAGCTCCAGCCTATCAAAGCTCATTCTTTCCTGGAGGAAGCTAAGAATTATACGGTTTCCACATCTGCGGAGAATGTTCTGTTTCTCCATCATCTAACTGCACTAAGGCCTGAGTTAGAGACTGCCACAATGAGATCGCTGTTTTCAGGCATTTTTGTCCAGCTATGTGTGTTTTCAGCAGGGCAGGAGTGGGAGAGCAAAAGGAAATAAAAGTGCCCTGCACACTTGCAGGCTTAGAGCCCATTTTCAGCCTACATAAAACTGTTAATGCAGCCATAAACAAGAAACTATCTTTGTTTTTAACTTGTTTAACCCGCTTGACTTATTGGGAAAAAAGTTTCTCTACATTTTCCTATCATAAAGTTCTCTTTGCTTTTTTTTTTTTTAATAGTTGTTGTTTCCTATAAATCTTTATGGAGGGGAATTCAAATAAATGCCTAGCAAAAATACTGTTTTTATTATAAAATTCTAATATCAGCCAAGTTTCACCAAAAGGAAGCCTGTATTTCAGAAAATTTTATGAACCCATGTACAGCTTTTCTTCTCATTTGAATGTTTTTGATCATAAAATGCAAAAACACAATAAATTATATGAGATTTTGTGATATTCCTGAGGATATCTGAGTATAAGTCATGGAAGTTATTATGTAAGAAAAAAACATTAAGAACTATTTAAAAATACCTAGATACAAAACAATGATACTTATGGTTTATTCTGACCATGGAGATTTTTTGTTAAAATTTTTGAACGTTTTTCATCTATTTATGACTTTTTAAAAAGGTAAAGGAAATGACGTTACCAAATCTACCTTAAGGTACAAATAAAAACTGATTAGTCTCCCAACATGACTTCTCAGGGGTAACAATCTTCTACTCCAGTAGTCACTGAAATTTTCTCTAGAGAACCAAATTCTTAGATTAATTGGACTTCATCAAGTGGAATGGGCAGAAGGAAAATGAAGGTAGATTTGCTATTTTCCACATACCTATCGCCAGTTCCACATGCTCCTGGATCAGGATATGTTGGGAATTGGATGGACATGACTAACTCACAGTTTATAAGATTAATTGAATTGGGGTTAAAATAAAACGACCTCTGAAAACCAACTGCAAGGTTGACCAAAAAGGTCTTCTATCTATCAAAAAGTATTCTCTAAACATGTTTTATGAGATATGCCAAGTAACTACTCATTTATCTTTAAATGAGTTTTTGAAAGTATTGGATAAATCAATTTCAGGAATACCTCAGAGAAGAAAATACAAGGAAATTTACAGTGAAGCAGCAAAATAACAATGACAAAAGTTTATGTTTTAAGGCAAGAGTGCACAATTCTTACTTAATAAATCACTGACAAATTGACATTTATCTAATAAGAGTGGTTCATCTTATTCAGGATTATGTCTACATAATCCTAACAAAGGAAAAGACAAGAATGTTTTATGATGACAATTTGGTGATCATTATAAAGACCTCAAAACAATTTCATGGAAAGCAGACTCAGTCCATCTTAAGACAACCAATTCCACTGGGGTTTACTATTTTTCTAAGAACTTCAGGGTAAATTAGTTCATTAATGCAAAAGATGAACTTGTCGAATTGTGTAAAGAGCAGTTGTTTCGCTTTGGCAAGCTTCTTTCTGCACTAGTCCTTGTGCAGCTATAAGTTAGGAATCCAGGCCATCTTGACTCTAGGTATTGAATTCCAATCTGCAAAAATTCTTATCTTCTTTGATCATCTTATAATTGCTTTTATTATTTCACTGATTAGTGCTTGGTTGGTCCTTAATAGCTTTATATCATTTAGTTGTGCTCCCCTCCCCACATCTCTAACCTAGACATTATCTTTTCTGAATGTAGGAACCATAATGTTTTTTTCTATGACTCAGTCTTTTATACTAGCTCAGGCTTGAACACACAGTGGATAGAGCTCACCACTCTAGTCTGACTGACTGAGTTCTAGCTTTGCCTTGTCCTGCTGGCTCTGATTCTTCATGTTCCTAACATTTTCTTCCCTGTTTTTCCTTCTTTTCTATATCTCAGATTTGGATCCTCATGTTTCCAGACTAGATTTATAAACTCAGCTCTGTTTCAAGCACTCTGTTATTCGGCTGTTTGACCCTCAGAGAGTGGGAATGTCAGCGTTACGTATCTGTGGTTTTTTTTTTTGTCTTAGGAAGGCAATTCTTAGTTCCCTATCCAATTTCCTGTCTTACCTAGACTTTTGTATTTGTATTCATCTTATTAGGAAAGTGTTTGTTAAGATGAAGTAAACCTAAGAAAAATTCAATAACTTATAAATTAACTTAAAATAAAAGCCCAACGTTTTTCTCCACCATTTTCTTAGAGTTAGATTTTAATTTTAAAATTAAAATGTGTTTTGATTTTAAAAGATCCCTCACAAATATCTTTTCTTATCTTGGAAAGTGCTAATTTGCAGTAATGCACATGAAAAATATCTAAAACATTGGACAACAATTTTATGTGTGTGCAATGCAAATTATTAAAATGATTCACATATTAATTGTTCTGTTCTAAACACATACTATGTGAGATCAGATCATGCAAGCTTAAACAAAATTTGGACTAAACCTGCCATTCAAAACTACTATTTAAAAAAAAAAAAACAACAGCTCTAGGATATCCCGAGACAGTTTGGCAAATTGTTACAGTCCCACCCACACCACACCAATTAAAGGACAAATGGCCAAGCTGTTTCACACATCTAAAAGTCCCATCCTGCAAAAGACTAATGCTACAACCTGTTCCATGGATCTGACACATAATCGAACATGTTGGGTATATCTGCCACTTAGTGCTACCTGCCACAGAGACCTGCTAGACCACACAACCTGCTACACAGCCCTGCCACATGGTACATTCTGCCACACAGAAAAACTGCTATACAGGTCCCAAAGAGAGAGATTGTTAGGTTCTATGAAAATTATAATTTTGTTCAATGGAAAGAACTTTCTTTTCCTACAGTGTCACTATCTGAATAACTGTTCAATTCATTTCAATAACTATTAAATATTTGCTTAACACATGCCGGGCGTAGATACTATGAATATGAGAGAGTAAGACTTCCTTTCTGCCTTCCAAGCATCACAGATTGGTAGAAAAGACACACATGGAGAATATGATTTACTTTCAGGGCAACAGAGGTATTTTTATAATAGAGGCTCTTAGGGAATCGATATATTCAATGTTAATGGAGTTATTTTCAGTAATAAAAGTCTGTCTAGAGTTGGTTTCCATGTTCCCGAAATGATCCTGGAGGGTTTCTGATTTACTGTGACCATGTTGATAAAAGGCTAATGTATGAAACCAATATATAGGAATTAATTAATTTATAGGAAAAAATACAATTATATGGAGATTAGACATTCATATTTATCTTCCAAGCATATTCTCTCTCTGTAGGCAAGCTGTATGAGAAGCCCTCTAATTTGAGTATTGCTTTGTAAGTACAGTATCAGAGCAAAGGACGATTGCAGTATGACCATGACCTGCAAGAATCCTTTCTGCTAATTTCCACAAAGCTTCATGGACCAGTTGCTGACATAGTCCCAGCAGGACAAGTTCTGCCTAAAATCTCTATTGCTTGGAAAACACCATTTGAAGCAGGTTGAAATGTGTCCTCTGTCCATGAACCCAGTGCTCACTCCTGCCCAAGGGGCGACTGGAACTAAATTTAACCAGGAGTCACAAGTTATGTTCCAGCTACTTTTCTTCCATTCCTCCTAGTGAGCACTTAGCTCTTCTTGAGGACGCCACTTCCTCTGGATCTGTCTCTTTAGACCGCATTTCCCTGATGGTCAGGAGGTAGGACTGGGTCATTTTCTTCTTTCCATTGCAGTTCCATGATGATCATTACATAAGGTTTACGAAGACTTTAAATAAAACTTCCTACACTATTAAAAGTCACACCATTATCTTCAATTTTTTTTTTTACCTCTTCTTTTCTCTCTACTTTTGTCCTTCACTGAGGAATTTGGAAGAGATTTAATTGCATTCCTTTTCACACAAATCAAATTTCTCCCTTTTGATTCCCACTGGGAACTTTTATCTCCTTCATCAGAAATTCCAAGGATGACTCTTCTGCTAGTGCATGGCTCCCTTCCTATTTTCACTTTGTCCCACATCCAATTGACAACTCCTAGTTCATTGTTTTAATAAATATATTTGTAAATTTCAGCATGGCAGATACGTTGTCTGTTTCAGATACAGAGAACTGCCAGAGCTTGTAATAGTTCCTGACACGAAGTAGATGTTCAACGAATGTTTGTGAAATGAACGAAAGGATCCCCTTGCATCTGGACCCTCTGTCTTTGTGGCACGTTCATTTGGAAAAGCTCAAATACCTGCTTTCTTCATACTTGTGTTTCGGCATCTGAAGGCTACAGAAGAAACAAAATCACTCTTAAGCTATGACCACTGGTCTTGTACAACTTTATCTAGCAATCTAGTTTTCTGCATTTATAATAAATGGACCCTTACAATTGTCATCATATCATACTCTTTTCTACTGGCTTTCACGCTTACATACACTATAAGCAGAAAACTTTGCTCCTTACTTTAGAGAGAAATGATAAGCCCTTGGTAGAAACTTTCTCAGTTTTCTGTCGCTAAACCTACAGAGTATACACAGTTACACCCATTTTTTCAGTTTTTAAAATTTTTTTCTATCTAATTCTTATCCTTTCACATCTACACTGTTGATTTATCTCCACTTCTGACTTCTAAGTAAACCTGAATTATTCCTTCATCCTTCTCCCACCTTACAAGAAAAAAAAAAATCCTTTTAACGTGCTTTCTTGTTCTCCCTATTGTCTTGGAAGTGTTGACTATATATTCTCTTTCCATATCTGCACTAGTCACTCACGCTTCAACTTTTTCTAATGGAATATCTTTAACAAAAGAGCTCTGGGTAAGGTCAATGGTGATTTCATGCTATCGAACTTAAACAAAACATTTAGCCCTCATCTCACTTGATCTTTCGTCAGAAAGAATGGTCTTCAATACTGCTCTAGTCCGGAAACAATGTTTTCCCTTAGCTTTTGTGACATCAATCTTTTTAAGTATTCTTCCAATCTTTCTCCTTTGCTAACTTACCATCCGTTGCCTTCCAGGGATTTCCCACCTCAAGAGGAAGTCCTGGGCTCCACTGGCCATTTGGAGACACAAGTAGTCTGTTTCTTGTGTTTGAAAATCCCTCCAGCATATGTTTTGATGGGAGTCAGGCCCTATCTTGGAAGCCACAAGAAGCCATACATCCTCCATGTCTCACTTCCTGTCAGTTTATTGAAACTGAGGGGCAGCAGGGTAAAGCATGTGATCTAGCTCAGTTAACCAGAAATTTCCACTTGAGGCTATGAATGCAAAGCATACCCTGCATCAAGAGCATAGGACTTTGCAACAGGTACAAAATTTAACTTAAAATGAAGCAGATCCTAACTGAAGAGCTAAAGCTATAAAAATATTAATAGAAGCATAAAACAAAATCTTCATGACCTTATATTTGGAAATAATTTCTGAAACATGACACTAAAAGCAAGGCAACACAAGAAGTATTGAATAAATTGTACTTCTTCATCCTAAAAAAACACAACAGTTTGTGCATCAAAGAACACAATCAAGAGAGTGAATATGTAACCCACAGAACAGAAAAAAAAGTGCAAATTATATGTTGAATGAGAATGTGATATCTGGAACATATAAAGAGCCTTGATGACTCAACAATAAAAAGACAAGCAACACCACTTTAAGATGGGCAAAGTGACATCAGCAGGATGATAGAGTAGAACTTTCCATCACTTATTTCAAAATAGAAACAGCAATTTGAATAATGACCCATGCACAAAAATACCTTCACAACAGCTAGGGAAACCAGGTGAGAGATCACAGCACCTAAGAGCACAGAAATAAGAAAAAAATCATTGCAGAGCATGGGAGAGGCAACTTTAGGGTAGCATATTACCTCTCCCTTAAGCTCAGGTAGCTTACTGTCGAGAGAGATTCCCTACTCATCACAGAAGATGAGTGAAATGAACATTTGGCTCAGCCCCAGACCCCTGGCACCAGGCCTGCTCCATTGAAACCTGGCACCAGGCCGACCTCCACAACTCCAGGCTCTAGGCGGACCCATGCAGACACAAGGTCAAGACCCACTCCAGGCTTCAGAGTGGCCCCAGCATTAAATTTACTCTTGTGGTCTCTGACCCCAGACCCATTTCTGTGGGCCCAGGCTTCAAAGTCATGACAATGTCAGACAAACTTCCTGGCTTCAGGGTGGCTCACATGATCCCAGGCTCTGAGCCAGTTCCCATAGTCCCTTGTTTCTTTACATTGTTCTTGGCAATGTTTTTTTGGATATGACCCTAAAATCACAGACAATACAAGTGAAAATAGACAAACAGATTATATCAAACTGAAAATCTTCTGCACAGCAAAGGAAATGGTCAGCTAGGAGACAGTCTACGGAATAGAAGAAAATATTTACAAACTCTACCTCTGATAAGATGTTAATGGCAGAATACATAAGAAATTCAAATATTTTAATAGTAAAAAGCACATAATCTGACTTAAAAATGGGCAAAGGATCTGAATAGACATTTCCCAAAATGACATACAAACATATGCACGGCCAATGGCTAAGTGAAAAAAAGTTTAACATCGTTAATCAAATGGGAAATGCAGATCAAAACCACAGTGAGCTACCACATTACAACTGTTAGAATGACAATTATCCAGTCAAAGAAAACAAGTATTAGGGAGATATGGAGAGAAACGAACCTTGTACTCTGTTGGGGGGAATGTAAATTAGCATAGACGTTATGGAACACAGTATGGGGCTCTCGAAAAATCATAAATAGGACTACCGTGTGATCCTATTTATGTGAGCAATCTCACTTCTGAGTATATATGAAGAAAATAAAATTGGTGTACCAAAGAGATACTCTCATTCTTATTTCAGCACTATTTTGTTTTTCTTTAGTTAGTGTCTCACTCCGTCTCCCAGGCTGGAGTGCAGTGACACACTCACGGCCACCTCAACCTTGACCTCCTGGGCTCAGTTGAACCTTGCACCTCAGCCTTCTAAGTAGCTGGAACTACAGGCGCATGCCACCATGTGGGGCTAATTTTTTGATTTATTGTAGAGATGAGGTCTTGCCAAGTTGCCCAGGCTGCTCTCGAACCTGTGGGCTCAGGCAATCATCTCTCACCTCTACCTCCTAAAGTGCTGGGATTATGGGCGTGAGTAAACCGCACCCAACCAACAGCACTATTAACAGTGATCAAGATATGGAATCAACTGAACTGTCCATCAATGGATAAGTGGATGAAGAAAACGTGACATATATGTACATACAGTGAAATATTATTCAGTGCTAAAAACAAAGGTGGTTCTTCCATTGCTACAACACTGATAAATCCAGAGAATATTATGCTGAGTAAAATACACCAGGCACAGTAGGACAAATACTGCATAATCTTATTTATATGCAAAATAGAAAAATGTCAAACTCATAGAAGCAGAAAGTAGAATGATAGTTGCCAAAGGTAGGGCCAGGGGTGGGGTGGGAATGTGGAGATGTCGGTAAAAAGTTTCAGTTAGATGAGATACATCTATTAGGTAGCATGGTGACTAAAGTCTGCAATAATGTATCATATACAGTAAGTCTTACATAACCTCATAACATCATGGACATATTCTTGACTTTAAGTGAAACAATGTAAAACAAAAACTAACTTTTTTTCTCATCAACATTGTAATGAATGGGTGTTGAAAGAAACAATGTCATTCTAGGAAATCCTGTGCCATGCTTTATTTAAAGAAGTCACAGTTTCTAAGACTATATCCATGATACTAAGTAAAGACTTATTGTGATAAGTACACAAATTAGCTTGAATGTGGTAATAATTTAACAATGTATACGTATATCAAAGTGTCAAGTTGCACACCATGAGTACACACAATTTTTGTTAATTTTACCACAAGACAACTGGGGAAAATGGGTGAAGAACTTGAATAGCATTTCTCCAAAGGAAATATACAAGTGGCCAATGAGCATGTGAAAATCACTAGCCATTAAGAAAATGCAAATCAAATATTATTTCACATGCACTTGGACTGCTATGTATAAAAAGCATTCTAAAAAGATGAAACACAAGTGCTGGCAAAGATGTGGAGAAATCAGATCCCTCCTATATTGTTGGTGGAAATGTGAAATGTGCAGCTGCTATGGAAAACAATTTGGGAGTTCTACAAAAAGTTAAACATAGAAATACTCTAGGACTCATTTACTCCCACTCTTGAGTATATAAACAAAAGATAGAAATTGAGAATTTAAGAAGATACCTGCACACAAATGTTCATAGCTGTATAATTCACGATAGTCAAAATACTGAAACAACCTATGTACCATGTGTCCATCAACCAGTGAATGAATGAATAAAATATGGTATATTCATAAACAAGAAAGGAAACTCTTATACATGCTACAACATGGGTAAGTCTTGAAAATATGCTAAGTGCCACAAGCCAGACACAAAAGAAAAACTGCTACATAGTTCCACTTAATGCAATGTCTAAAACAAGCAAATTTATAGAGACAGAAAATAGATTTGAGTTTACCAGGGACTATAGGAGGGGAGAATGAGGAGTTTTTGCAGAATGAGTACAGAATTTCTGTTTGGAGTGATGAAAAGTCTTTGGAAAAAAAACAATAGTGATGGTTGTACAATGCTGCAAATGTAATTAATTCTACAAAATTTTATTCTTAAAAATGGTTAAAATGGCAAATTATGTGTTACATATATTTTACTGCAGTAAAGAAAAAAGTTACCCAAAAAAGCCATATGCTCACTGCACTCAATTTTCTGGTGGGATGTGTGTGTGTGTGTGTGTGTGTGTGTGTGTGTGTGTGTGTGTGTGTGTGTGTTGGCGGTGGTGAGGACAGGCATATGACTCATAACAGTGAGTTGAAAACTCTGACTTAGGATTTTGAATACAAAGCATATTTCCTAATTCAGATTATAAAACAATTATTTTCTAAAGCAGAAAATAATTCATCCATAACAGTACACAGCCGTTAATGTGAAGCTTGCTGTCAGAATCTCAGAACCGTGGTAGGGATCCACATGGAATAGGTACTATGATGTGATCTGATGGTTCAAATTCTTGGGCTTCTTCACACCTAATTCAGCAGATAGCCTTGAGATCATGGGAGTTGTCAAGTATCTCTTCAACAAATTCATATTTTGGTAAAATAAACTGTCTTGTGTTTCTGTTATTGCCCTAAACAACCCCACTGCCTGCCACTTGTCCATTTGGACACCCTGGCAAGTTCATCTACTCGTAAAGCTTATGGTTTCATCAGTGCATGGATTAATACCAAATGTACATCTCTAGGCTTGACAGTCTACCTTGTATCCCTGTTTACATGCCTTCAGGTACATAAGTCCAGAAAAACAAAATACCACAAATTGGATTCAGTGTCTCAGGACCCTGTCACGTCCCTTCCCCTTCCCCTTCCTAAATCTAAGCCTTATTTGGAAGTGAATTAAATCGCCAACCATTTTACAACTAAGACAGCCACTTAAGGAGTATTGAGTGAACCGCAAAGTACCTGGATATAAACACCCAACATTTGCCTAGGAGACACTTCTTGTTTCCCGAACTGAGTGATTATTCTACACTTGGAAGCGTTCTTTAGATATGCAGTGATCTGCAATTGCATTCATATGGAATTTCCATAGGCCAGAAGTCATTCTGGCTTTTCATTGTGACTGTTCTATTCCTGCAACAATGTATGAAGCATTAATGTTATCGCTAACTCTTTTAGGGAACTACTGTTTTTGTTTTATTTAGGTTCTTGAGGTCATTATTCTATCTGCGACATAAGCTGCCTGCAGGTATGAGCTGACATGGTGGCAGGAAGAGATGATCAGTTTTTGGAGGGAGAGGATTAATGGAAGAGTTAATGAAGGCTTTATCAGAGTTCAGTTTTAAAAGATGGAAAGGAGTTTAGCATTCTGACCAGAGGGCAAAAGCCTTCCAGGGGAAAATCACATCTGTACTTCTCAATGGGCTAGACCAGGCAAGTCCACCCCATGGCCTAAGGGCCGCGTGCAACCCAGGACAGCTAGTCATGCAGTCCCACAAAATCTTGTTAACATCATGTGTTTTTTAGCATTTATTTTCTTTGTGACCTTATGTGTAGTTCCATTTTAAAAATCCCAATCAGTGTTATTCATGACATCATTTTTTGGTAGCACATACACTTGTGAAAAGCTATTGTCAATTATGAAACACACAAAGAGCTAAATCGGAACAAACATTTCTGATAAGCACCTTGGGAACTAACTAAGACTTGTAACCACTTCCATTGAACCAGATATTGATAGATTAGTTTCGCACAAAAAAATCAGACTTCCCACGTGTTGTACATTGTTCTCATTTTTCTAAACTTTATAATAAAAAATAAAATATGTCATATTATGTATCTACATGCATATACATGTATATACACTTACAAATATATATCTCATATAATATATATCTCATATGATATATATTTCATATAACATATATACACATATATCTCATAATACACACACACACACACACACACACACACACACACACATATAATATAATTTATGTGTGGCCCAAGACAGTTCTTCTTAACTTGATGCCGCAAGGGAAACCAAAAGGTTGGACATCCCTGAACTAGACACACAGCTAGGTTAGGGAGCTCTCCCAACCCTGATTTTAGGCATTCGTCTGCATATGTAGAATAAAACTTTGGTATGGCCTTGATTGCAGTCACCTCCAATCTGCAGCCTCTGTGGACTTACCTGACTGCTTGAACTTCATTCTTTTCTCTTTATCTTTTTTTTTTCTGCCACACTCAGTCAACACAACTACCACATCTCAAGCAAGTCGTGGGCCAAAATAAGGCAGTTGACAGATAATGGTGGGCCTGGAAGTTCCAGATTTGACTTTATCATTTTGGTCACTGGAAGTCATTGAAGGGGTTAAAAATTCAATATTAAAGAGGTGAGCTGGGCAACCTGGGGGGCTGACCAGATGGTGCTGATGTTAACTTCGGCATACTTTGTTACAACATCATAACATAGTTGACATCAACTCCATGGGATTCTTACTGTAAGTTAAATAATTCTCAAGATAATGTTATGCTGAAAAGGTAGACATGGGTTAGGATGAAACAAGGTTGCTTTAGCAGACCCGTGCCACTTAAGCTGCTAAGAGAAAATATTACGTTTTCAGTTGAAAGAGACTTCTGCAAGAAGATTGAGTTTCTTCAGTCAATGTTACAGCATATCACATGTTTATTTTTTAAAGTACTTGAACACCTAGTCCATTAAGAAGTCTGTAGCATAAACATGAATCTTTACCCTAATTTTTGACAAACCACCTATGTATTAGATTTCATTTTTGGTATGGAACCTATTTCTTAACTATGGAACTATAGGAATTGAATCATTCATCGTTTGAGAAACATAAAAAATAGTGATCCATCTGTTAATTAAATGAGAAGGATTTGTGATTTTTGCCTTTAGGAAACTTGGTAGAGGAAGTGTGGTATATTATGGACGGTTTATTTGTTTTCCAGAATCCTCCAAATATTTTTTTTTTCTTTTTGACACTGATAAACAGTTTTTCTGGGCTCTATGCCCAACCTCGGGGGAATCAGAAGCCTTGATCGACTGTTGAGGAGATGAATTGCCTTACAGACACAACTGTTTGTTTGTTTGTTTTTCTGAATATCAGATTTATAGTTTCTCTAAAATGAGTGGCCAGGTTGGTCTCTGGCCTTCTACTCAATTGAGTCTGTGATAGTACAATGAAATCAACCACTTTTCAGTAACTAGAACAATGAAATAATGATGATCACATTTCATTTAAAAAGCTAAAAAATAATTTCAATAATTTATAAGACATCAATATATTTTGAAGTATGGGAAGCAGTCAGTAGATTAAAGTCAGTAATGTTCATAGCTTCACCTAGCTCTGAAATTCTGTGACTCACATGAATTATACCTTGACAAACTTTACAAAGACTCATATCAATGTGAAATACATACTAATCCAGGAAGAATGAATTTAAATAATCAGATGACCCAATTATTTACCAAACTGTATATCTCTAAGTGCAGGGTCATTATCCACAGAGAAAATAAAGTACCTCAACTATAGTTTTACTAGTCTATGAAACTTTTTTATTAGTAATAAATTTATTTAAATGCTTTGAGAAATAAATTCAATAGCTTTTCTGTCTACAAATACAATCCAGACATTATTAAAAAGCAAAAGTAAAGAAAAACCTAGAAATGGATTAATACAAAACATGCTAGAACAATATGAAAATTTGCATTTAAAATTCTGAACTTTTATGGGATAGAAGACAACAAAATATGGAGAAAGATATATCTTGTTCTTGAATACAAAAAGTTGAAATTTGTCAATTCTTCCTAAATTAATGTATACATTTTATGCAATCAAGTTCAACCAAATTCCCCAAACTGTTTTTCTTTAATGCTTTGAAATATTACAAAATGTTTAGCATTAGGAAAGTAATGACTAAAAGGGCACCTTTAGGAATAAGTATAAGGAAATTGATAGGAAAACATTTTGGGGCCTGGTTCTACGAAGAATGAATGTGCTATAACATTTCATCAACTTAAAAGCAGTGTGAAAGTGACATAGAAATTGATCAAAAGACTATATTAGACTCATGCATAATGGAAAGTTAATGCACTATGGAAGTCATGTATAGAATTAGTAGAGATGAACTGGATTCTTCCATTTATAAATAAATAAATAGTTATAAATAAATATGGACATTTTCTTCACTATTTACACAGAAATAAATAATAGATTTAAATGTGAACTATAAAACCATGTAACTATCTGCAAATCTCTTAAGTAAATCATCTGTCACCTTGAAATGGGAATTGGTTTTTTAACCACAAGTTAGACATAAATTAAAATAAGGACATATTTAATATCTATATATCTCAAAAACAAGATAGACTTTTATAAACCAGCATTTACAGCATATGGGTAAAAGTAAAAATATCGAATATAAAAAATCATGAATCAATATGAAATATTTTTAAAATTTCTCTCAATAGTAAGGAGAGAGTTGAATCATTGCCATTAGCTGCTGCCTGGACTGTTCTCACATTCTCTTGGACATGCGATGTTTGGCTAGGAAAACGTCAGGGTTCCAGCACCTTTATATATTCCATGGCATGGAAATATAGCTTGCTTACATTTTTAATCACTACAGTTAAAATATAATACAGCTCTTCAAGTCTAACACCATACTCTTATTATTGTTTCTTTCTGGTTCTGTGTGTTGAGACATGCCTACATGCTCTATGGTATAAAATTAGACCTCGAGACTCTAACATAGAGGATATACTTGTGTGGAAATTCTGAACTTTATCACTGTAAGGCTTTTACTCTCTGGGTCATATTGACCCAATCTATTATAGTACAAGAGCTGGAGAGCCAGTAAGTAATTAGAGACGGACATCAATGTCCAGTGCTGATGAAGCAGAGGTGGAATGCAACCGAAGCCATGTCAATCTCCTGGGTTGGTCAACTTGTGCTCGCCCACCTATGCCGAAGGAGACTAACATGTTCTCTCTTGCCTTTTGTCCTGGCACAGTAGGTCTGGTTCATCTGTAGGAGTTGACTGAAAGAGTACATCGGATATTACAAATCCAGAAAATACATTTTTAATTTTTGAACAACCTCGAGTCTTTAGTGCAGCATCATGTGATTATTAGACTTAATGCTTTGCCATGGCCTGATTTATTACCTGTCACAGAGCACATAAATGTCATGTGTGGCCTTCAGTAGAATAGAGATTGAATATCATAATTCAATACTGCATCAAATACAGCAAAGAAGATAGTATCCAAGTTTACTGCCACTCTCCTGCCAGGAGTGTTTTCCATAGATATGAGCTTATGTATCATGACGTTCACTGGATGAAACTGGAAAAGAAAAAACAGTTCATAGATGCTTTTGTGTTCACAATGCCAACATCTAATTAACTACCACCACCTCCACTCCACCGAATGTGCTGACACTTTCCTTACCAAAGAGGTTGAACTGTCTGCTCATTGTATGTTCATTCATGTGTTTAAAGACACGGACAACTTTATTCCTCTAGTAGAGAAAGCTGTAATTATCCTGCTCAGACAGACAAGTCTAAAAATTAAAGAGACTATCTCATCCAAATTCTTTCAGTTTCATTGTTTCTACTCAAGTCAAAAGTTTAAGTGAATTTGAAATTTTTAGTAGTTAGAACGGACCCTCTGGTTTTGCACTTTTCCAAAGTCAATTCACAGCAGGTGATAAGACCCCTGCTAATGCAGGACAATTATTGTATTTATTTACTTTTTATTTAAAAACCACAGATAACACTAATATCCGGGTACTCTTCTAAACATCTTGCAAGTATTGATTTATTTAAGTCTTCTAACTGTCTATGTAAAAGTTTCTGTTAATATTATTTGAGTAAATTAAGAAACAGAAATTAAGTGCTTTACTTAAAATAACTCACTTCTAATAGATTAAATCAGGATTTACTCTAAAGCAGGCTAACATTATTCTGACTTTCACCTCTACCTTGTATTACAAATTACTAAAAAGTTATAAAAATTTGATGCTGAGCTTAAGAAACTGGAATGCTGCTTTTTAAACAGATATTATTTGTGAGTTTCACTGATTTCTGGTGATGTATTATATAAAAAAGCAAATATTATAAAATTGATTTTATCAATCATTATATTTTTATCATGCCATTCAAAATTCTTTTTGCCAGCCTAATTTGTTTTGGTGTCTACCTGCAAAACATACTGTGAGCTTATCACCTAGGTTGTTAACTATTTATTGTTAAATAGAGCATGGGTGCTACCATTAACTGGATAAAATTTTTTTTAATTAAAAAAAATTAAAAACAGTAATTGGCACATTTACAATGTGTGGTGGTTAACTTTATGGAGGGTGCTTTTGATACGATTAACTTTCAAATCAGTGAAATTTGAATGAAACTGATTAATGTACAAGATGTGGGTGAGTCTCATCCAATCAACTGAAGGCCTGAATAGACAGAAGATTGACCTTTCCCAGCAAAGGAAAGTTTTCCAGCGGTCTCCCTTTGGATTTCTTCTCCCCTGGATTTGCTGGGTCTGCAGCCTGCTGACCACATAGCCGGTTTTAGATTCAACAACTACATAATCTCATGAGCCAATTCCTTGACAGGCATACTCACAGAGATCATGAGTTTGGTTCCAGATGATCACAATAAAGTGAATATTACAGTGAACTGAGTAACACGGATTTTTTTTTTAATCCCACAGTACATATAAAAGTTATGTTTACATTATACTCTGGCCTATTACGTGTGCAACAGTATTATGTCTTAAAAAGCAATGCGTATATCTTGATTTAAAAACGCTTTATTGCTAAAAATTACTAACCATCATCTGAGCCGTCCACGAGTTGTGGTCTTTTGGCTGGTGGAGGGTCTTCTCTTAGCGTTAATGGCTGCTGACCGATCAGGGTGGTTGTTACCAGAGGTTGAGGTGCCTGTGGCAATTTCCTAAATTAAGATGATAATGAAATTTGCCACACTGATTGACCATCCCTTTCAAGAAAGATCTATTTGTATCATGTGGTGCTGCTTGATAGCATTTTGCCCATGGTAAAACTTACTTCAAAATGGGAATCAATCCTCCTTAACTGCCACAGCCTTGCCAACAAAGTTGATATAATATTCTGAATACGGCCGGGCTTGGTGGCTCAGTCTGTAATCCCGGCACTTTGGGAGGCCGAGGCGAGTGGATTGCCTGAACCCGCCGTGGGTTCGAGACCCGCCCGGGCAACTTGGCAAGACCTTGTCTCTACAATAAATCAAAAATTAGCTTGGCATGGTAGCGCATGCCTGTAATTCCGGCTACTCGGAAGGCTGAGGAGGAAGGATCACCAGATCCCAGCAGGTCGAGGCTGCGGTGGCCGGGAGTGGCCACTGCACTCCAGTCTGGGTGACAGTGAGACTCCAACTCAAAAAGAAAAGAAAAGAAATCTGAATACAGTGAGTCCTCTACATACCAATGAGTTCCCTTCCGAGAGTGTGTTTGTAAGTCCAGTTTGTACATAAGTCCAATGAAGATAGCCTAGATACATACCCAACTAACACAATTGGTTATATAGTACTGTACTATATAATTGGTTTTGTAATATTTTTCACACAAATAATTCATGAACAAACACACAAAGTAAAACATTTTAAATCTTACAGTACAATACCTTGAAAAGTATGCCAGAAATGAGAACTAACTTACACATGTCCGATCACTTAAGTTGGCTCATGTGTCTGGCATACATTGTCACGTGCGTGCATCCTCTACAAGTGGTTATGCTTTTGTGCAATTTGCTGTACAGTGCTATATAGAATACAGTAGCACAGTGTCTTTATTTCAAGTCCATGATATCCAGAAGCAAAAACGGTGGTAATGTAGCTGATATAGCCTATAGTGTTAAGTTGGGTACCCAGGCTAACATTGTTGGATATATGGACAAATTGGACTTACGAATGTGCTCTCAGAACAAACTTGTTCGTATGTAGGGGACTTACTGTAGACCAAAAAAAAAAAAGAAGAAGATCTTCACAATATCCTCACTAGGACAAATTCCATCCCAAGACACTACTTTCATGGCTCACCTGTAATAAGCAATTCTTCATTTGTTCAAGTTTTATCATGTGATTGCAATTAAGTCACTTCTTCAGGCTCCACTACTAATTATAGTTTTTTTATTATTTTCGCCATTAACGTTTTGTTGTTTTGGGGTCAACTTCTTCCAAATTCATGTTATTGTCAATATTTCTACCTCCTCCCATGAATCACAGATGTTCTTAATGGCATCAGAATGGTAAGTCTTTTACAGAAGATTTCCAATTTACTTTGCCCAGATCCATCAAGGGAATCGCTGCCCGGTAGCTGTAGTCTTATAAAACACATATCTTAAATAATAAAACTTGAAGGGGCAAATTACTTCTTGATCCATGGATGTAAAGAAAGGATCTTGTGTTAGCAGGCATGAAGCAACATGAAACTACTTGTATATCTCCATCAGAGCTCTTGGGTGACCAGGCACATAGTCAATGAGCACTAATATTTTAAAAGAAATTGTTTTTTCTGACCAGTCCTTTTCAACAGTGAGCTTAAAATATTCAGTAAACCCTGCAGTCAAAAGATGTGCTGTCATCCGGGCTTTGATGCTCCATTTGGAGAGCACAGGAAGAGTCGATTTCCCATAATTCTTAAGGGTCCTAGGATTTTCAGAATAGTAAATGAATATTGTTTTCAATATTCATTGTTTTCAATATTGATGTCAGCAAAACAACTACGTTAGCCCCTAACAAGAGTCAGCCTGTCCTTTGAAACTTTGAAACCAGGTATTGACTTCTCCTCTCAAGCTATGAAAGTCTTAGATGGCATATTCTTCCTGTGGAGGTTCTTTCATCTACAATGACAAGCTGTTGTTTAGTGTCGGCACCTTCATCAACAATCTTATTCTGGATATTCTGGATAACTTGCAGCAGCTTTTACATTAGCACTTGCTACCTCCTCTTGCCCTTTTATGTTATGGAGATGACTTCTTTGCTTAAACCTCATGAACCAACCCCTGCTAGTATCAGACTTTTCTTCTGAGCCTGCCTCACCTCTCTCACCTTCATAGACCTGAAGATAGTTAGGAACTTACTCTGGCTAGATTTTGGCTTAAGAGAATGATGTAGCTGTTTTGATCTATCTGGATCACTAAAACTTTCTCCATATCGGCAATAAGCCTGTTTCACTTTCTTATAATCCATGTGGTACTTTTAATTTCCTTTAAGGCTTTTCCTTTACATTCATTGCTTAGCTATTAGGTGCAAGAGGCCTAGCTTTTGGCCTCTTTCAGCTTTCAACATGTCTTCTTTACAAAGTTTAATCATTTTTAGTTTTTGATTTGCAGTGAGAGTCACATGACTCTTCACTTCAAACTTAGAAGTCATTGTTGGCCTAATTTCAACTCTGTGTACTTCAGAGAATAGAGAGGTCCAAGGACACAGAATGAGATGGGGAAATAGCTGGTTGGTGGTACAGTCAAAACACATACAATATTTATTGATTAAGTTTACTGGCTTTTATGGTTAAGGTTTGTGGCATCCTAAAAACCAATTATGTAGCAATATCACAAATCATTGACTATAGATTATTATAACAGAAGTCATGGTTCATTTTATATTGCTGGAATGAAATACCTGAGGCTGGAAAATTTATTTTTAAAAATGTCATACATATACACAATGAAATATTATGCAGCCATAAAGAAGGATAAAATTAAGGACTTTGCAGCAACGTGAATGAATTTAGAGTCTATAATACTCAATGATCTATCACAGAAACAAAGAACTGAGTTCCACATGCTCTGCTAAGCAAACCCTGAACATTTACCATACTATTAATAAGAAAGGAATTGGCAGTAGCAGGACACTACCAGGGGAGCGGGGGATGGGGCACATAACATCAATAAAGATACATGAATTCAAACCAGGCAATGTGGGGACCAAAGGGAGACCCAAAGTTTACCTGTACAAAGACCACTTATCCACCCAATCCTGAATTGTCCCCCACATCTTTAAAATAAAATAAAATACATTCTTTGGCTCATGATTTTGTATCTGCAAGAAGCTGGCACTAGCGTTTACTTCTAGGGAACATCTCAGATGCTCCCAATCATGGTAGAAGGAAAAGGAGAGCCAGTGCGTCACTCACCAAAAGAAGGGGGTGCCACCCTCTTTTCAATAAACAGCTCTCACGTGAACTAACAGAGCAAGAACTCATAAGACACTAAGCCATTTTTGAGGAATCTGCCCCTACGACCCAAATGCCTCCCACTAGGCCCTACCTCCAACACTGGGGGTCACAATTCAACGTGAGGTTTGTAGGGGACAAATAGCCAAACTATATCAGCAGATATAATAATAATGAGAAGACTTGCAATAGTTCTAGAATTACCAAAATGTGACAGAGATGTGAAGTGAGCACATTACTGGAAAAAATGGCGCCGGTAGACTTGTTTGATTTGGAGTGTCCATGAACCTTCAATTTGAAAGAAGTGTAATATTTGCAAAGTTCAATAAAGGTAGGTGTGCCCATACTATATCAATTTCTCTCTCTCTCTCTCTCTCTCTCTCTCTCTCTCTCTCTCTCTCTCTCCCCCCTTCTACATCTACACACGCACGTGCTGTTATTTCTGCTTCTTTAGAGAACACTGACTAATACACTACATTTATTACAATTTGGTAGGATTAAAAAAATACTTAAAGAAAATTCAAAATTATACCCAAAAAGGAAACGTTCAAATAGATGTAACAATGGCATCATTCTGTCTCTGGGTTTCACTCTTTATTGAAGATTTGGAGGATAGATTCTGCAGATCAACAGAATTGTGTTCTCCGTGGTAAGGAGAGCATGTGAAAACAATTTAAAAATTTGATTAGGCAAGTTGGATGTGAAGAGATGTTCGTGATCAAATAAGGAATTGTGGCAGTAGGGTAATGTGAATTGCACGACTTGGGGGAGGGGCTGCAGTGCTCACTGTAATTTATGGAAATGCTTCTTCTAAAGTTGTGCCATGAAGTAGAGACTCCACAATGTTCAGGTCCACATCGGTTGCATTACAACCAGAAAATAGAGGGTGCCTCAGCTCTGAATCTAGGAGAATGGCAAAAAAATATTTAGACTAAGAAAATATTGTAAAGAAAGAATTGGTCAAAGTCTGATGTTTTGAACGTGGAAAGTAGAGGGCTGAAAATTAAAAAAAATAATAATAATATTGACATTATGGGTCCAAAGAGCGTGGAGCTTGGAGTTTGGGCTCATAAAAAATTTAACTTGGTTTTGAGACTCCCTCATAATTTCCTGGAGAAGCTATCATTGATTTTTTGGAATGAATGGAATGGTTTACATGTACTTGAAGCAGACCAGCATCCATCCTGCAATAATATGTAGGTTGCCAGATTTATTATTGCATATAGGTGGGAAAATATTGCTAGAAACAAATGCTTCAATTTCCCAACTTTTGAATGTTGATATTTCAAGTTGTAAACCACAGTAAGCAAATATCAGTTTTATAGTTTTCCAACCAAGTATCTATTTCCCGATTATATAATTTTATTGTGATAACTGCTTTTTAGGTCCAGTCAATGGGAATTCACAGCTGCATTAAGTTGAGATTATTAGGTTTGATTTTTTAAAAGAGACGTTTAAGTTGAAAAGACATGCAGTTAAAAGTTAATGGGAAATAACATTAACAAGTGTTTAGTCCTGAATTGTGAATGAATTTATTATACAAAATGAAATTATATATTTTGCCTTAAATTATTACATGAAAAATATGTAGATATATGTAAGATTTCTTCTGGAGGTTTATTCAAAAGAATATAGTAACCCAGAATATATTTATTTGCCTGGATTCTTGGCAATTCTATAATATTCTGGCACTGATGGTGTTAAAAATTCTACTTCCCTGCTATATAGCTATGAAAGCAGGGATATTCTAGACAACTTTTGATATTTTAATTAGATAGCAGATTGATGTGGCATTGTCAATTGTCACATTGTCTTGTAGCATTGTTCAGGACCCAAAACAGCTATATCCCATGTTTTTGTCTTTAATTTTCTCCTTCCTTCCTTCCCTCCTCCCTCCTTCCTTTTTTCTGTCTTTTCTTTTCTTGTCTCCTTTTTTTTTTTTTTTTTTTTAGCCCATACCTACAAATCATTTTTTGTGCCTGTGGAGATGACGGTGACATAGAGATTTGTCTCCAAGTTAGCTTTGTAATCCAGATTTTTTACAGTGTTGGCTTCAGAGAATACACTCTGGACCCAAACTGCCTATATTTATATCATGGCCTACTGTTGACTAGCTAATTTGAGTCAGTTAATCTTATCATGTTTCAGTTTTCTTAGCCGTATAATGGGCAGAATCACAATACCTACCTTGTAGGAATTTTATGAAGATTCAATAAACACCTTATTCTTTAAAAAGGATAGTCTGAAGCAAGATTTAAGGAACTAACTCTTTATTTTGGTGGTTCGAGCCAGGGTGGTAAGAGTGAGAGGGAACGGAAATGGAGGTAACAAAAGATATCAAACGATGTGATACTTATCACTCTGAATACCATTTCACAGCCAGTCAACTAGAGATGCAAAAGTGATCTTGGCAGGCATGTCCACTCTCTACATAACAATACTGGAAAGATTGGAATAGGAAGAGTCAGGGACTTCATCTTCTTGACTCTTGATCTGGTTTCCTAATGGCAAGGCTCATTCCAGTGCTGAGATGGTTCTCCTGCAGCTCTAGGGTACATCCAGGCTTTGGTGTTTCCTCAAGAAATCTTTCAGAGAGGTTTATTGGAGTCTGAAAGTAGAGAGATGACTCAACATAAGTAGGGCTGCAAAGAAGAGGCCATTAAGGAAACCTGATACAGTGCCCAGGGTTCTTAACACAATGCATTAATATTTGAAATGTGCTTATCGGAGTACACAATGAAGGCAACTAATATGTTTGTTAACTGTTATTACTCTGACACATGCCTGCAGAAGAAAATGTAAAACAAGCATGTGACTTGTCATTCAAGGGTTCCTTTTGATAGTGAGTCTAATAAAATTCTTTTTTTTTTTTTTTTTGAGTTGGAGTCTCACTCTGTCACCCAGACTGGAGTGCAGTGGCTGCTCCCGGCCACTGCAGCCTCGACCTGCTGGGCTCCAGCGATCCTTGCCTCAGCCTTCCAAGTAGCTGGAACTCCAGGCGCGTGCTACCTCGCTCGGCTAATTTTTTGATTTATTGTAGAGATGAGGTCTCGCCAAGTTGCCCAGGCGGGTCTCGAACCCGCGGGCTCAGGCAATCCACTCACCATAGCCTCCCAAGGCACGGGATTACAGGCTGAACCACCGAGCCCGGCTCTCATAAAATTCTAACAGTCCCAAGATCGTCTCTGATATCATAGGCTAGACTGAGACAAAATTACAACTCCATTGAACAGATATAGCATACAAAGAAGAACTAGAAATGAACAGTCTTTCCAGATTTGTTCCTAACAAGAGTTGACTCATTAGAGTGATTTCAGACCAGACTCATCTCTAATTTGGATGATAGGCCATGCCCCGAGGGTGCTGACCATAAGAGGGATTAAATAATTCAGCCAGTTTTGGAGAGGATGCCAGAACGATAGGAAACAGTATCTGACTTTCTGTGTCTCCACTTAGTAGGATGGCTTTATGGCTCTAAGACTTGCGAGTTGATGGAATGCATTACTGAAGAAGACTCTAGTCGTAGAATATGTATTAACAGGACAAACAGATATAACCTTGAGTAAGTAAGGGATAGAAAGTTTCGAGTAAATGGAGTTCTGCCCAGAATCACAGGATGGACCGGTTGAGTGCCCTGAAGATGAAGATCATCTGGTGAAAGCCATAGGATGCTTCTAGAACAAAAATAAATACATAAAAGCACACATGTAAAAACACAAAAACTACCCATGTCCATCCATGACACGTCTTTTCTTTTCTGTTTCCATTCTACATTTTTGGACTCAAGTAAAAAGATCCTCAAGGTTTTTTGCAAACTCTTACAATATCCGTATGCCAGAGATTGACTTCTGCCAATATGCAATGCAATTTCAAATTTACTATGTGAATCTAGAAACTGACATAACAAATTTTTTTTTCTATAGTTGAACTGCTTTTCTTTTTCAGAGAAAGAAAAAGAAAAATGATGCTGTTTTGTTCCATTCCAATTATTGTCACTAAAATGGAAAGAGATCAAACATACCAGGCCGTCTGTTTGCATGGTAAGTGGGATTCCCTCCTTGAAGACATTTTTGCATCGTCAGGGGATTAAACGGACAGCTGTCAGGCTGTTCTCATACAGACCACAGAATTTGCCCCTCCTTCTTCATGTCTGATGGAGATTTATGCCAGATGCTCAGAACAGAGGACTGGATTTCAAAATCTTACAGTCAGCATGGGGGAGGTGGATTACAGAGTAAAAAGTGGATCATTTCACTGTTCCCAATAACTAGGAAGCCGAGAAAGTTGTGTGGTTACTGTAAATTGCCTAACACACAAGATGGACCTACCAGCAAATTAAAGACTCAGAATCCTAGTCTGATCAGAATAGGTTTTCTGCAGGTCACATTTTTTCCATGACTTCAGGAAAATGTGGATTGATTTTGAGAAGTTGCTGCAAAAACACCAAACGTTTTGGGGTTCCTTTGCTAAAATAAACAAAGATGTAATTAACCAAGAGGATCTTTACTTACAGTTTAGATCCTGTACTCTGAGTATGAATGTGTGTGTGTGTGTGTGTGTGTGTGTGTGTGTGTGTGTGTGTGTTTCAAAAAACATGAATAAGGTAATGGAAAGCTGCTGTGGAGATTGTTTTTCTTCTCACTGTTGTCATTCTGAAATCAAAGATAATATTTTTACTCATCATATTTTTGTTTTCACGAATACTAGTAAGGGAATAAGATTTATTTATTGATTTACCTTTTTTCTGTCTCAAATCTGTGATTTCATTATTCATATCTGGAGCAATTAAAATTTGATCCAAAAATGAGTTAACATTTTTTATTTTGTAGTGAGTGATACTTGGAATCTAATCTAAATTACCCAATCTAAATCTATTTTTGCTAAAATTATGAAACTTTTTATTCACATTACCAGACCTTAGGGCTAAAGATTAAAAGCATTGATTTTTTTTAAAAATAGAAAGCTTTACCCGTGAAATAATTAAGCTTGAGCTTAAATGCAGGAATTAGAATTGGACATGGAAACCAACTTAAATTAACCAGTTGATTCTGTCAATTACCTAAAAACATACACAATTTCCTGCTTCTCTATTAATGGTTATATCCTTCAAATTTCCTAGTCTTTCTATCACTGTTGTAAGCGTCAACTAAACAATATATGATGGTTAAAGTAAGAAGTGTAGATCTCTAATGAACAAGTTCTTAAATATTGCATAAATGCCTTACTAAATGAATAGAGTATTAATAAAAATATTGAAAAATAATGTTTACACCACTGAAAAGATGGCAAAACTTCTATTTTTATTACTTACTGAAATATATTGATAACATAATTAACTCTTCAAGTTATCCTCTCAAAACTCCATTGTAGCTTTATTTTTATTTATTTTAAATATGTGGGGTACAATTCAGAGTTAGGTATACAAATGTATGTTATGCAGGTATCCTTGTATTTTCACTTCACAGAGAAATAAAACACACACGTTTCAAATTTCCATTTAGAAAATGACCCTATGCCCAGGGTACAGAGCATTAGACTTAAATGTCAAATCACCTCCAACAAAAATCAATCTATTAACCTTATATTTGTATTTATATATGCAATCTTGTGTTCCTGTTTGAAAAAAAAATTAAGCTGTTAGGCATTACATTTTTTACTAAGAATTTAAGTTCTTTTTCTGGGCACATAGCAACTTGGTCCCTTCAAATTAGGCCAGATCACATGAATTGCTTTGGTCAATGAAATATTAAGAGTTGGAGTACAATTGACTTTGTCCCTCTTCTGGACAGCACAGGCTGGTTTTCTGAACAAAGACATGGGAAGAACCCTTTTCTAATTTGTGATGGACATTTGATATTAACAACAACCAGAAAACACACAAAGATTTCTGGTTTAAACCACTAAAATTTGGGGTGCTGTAATCTAGCCTATCCTGGTTGTCTCACTCATTTCAACTTTTTCCCTTTCTTTGTTTTTATTTTTCTCATTTTTTTCCTCACACAAATACTTACACAAAATAGCATGTGTTATCAATCTACTTTTTCAAATTAACTCTGAGAAGTGGAACAAGAAGAGCATGGCTAACTGAATTCCAGCTAGAAATACAACGACTAACCCTTTTCTTCTCTCTCTGTTTCCCGTTTTTACCCCAAGAACTATCCCTTGTAACTCCTCCAATATGATCAGCAGGTGATAAATGCCCACCTACTAATCACTTCTACCTGAGCTACTCATAAGTGGAGCCTATTCAGATGGGCACCCTAAGAAGTGAAAACATATTTGGCATGCTTCTCATTATGGCATCAGTAGTGAGATAGTTAGTAGCAAATATAACCCTCAAACGCAAAAACCTTTGAAGGATTATGCGATATCTTCATGTTTCTTAGAGAGTTGACTGTGTTGCTATTATTTTTTCATTCTAAGTGACTGTAGAAACATCCTAAAATGAACTTACGAATCAAAATGAATAATGTAATGCAAAGATGTCCAAGGGTTTCCCCATGGAATACTTTTGTTAGGTCACATAATGATAATTGAGAAAACTATTCAAATGGCAGAGAAAAATACAGCTTTAGTTCCCTAGTTTGAGTGAAGAGAGGTCTTCTGCTTACCCTATCTGCACTCTCGTCATGCTTTTATTTTCTGTTTAATTGGTCTTCATTTCTGGATCTACTAAATGACATAAGCAATTTTAATTACCAGGTTCAGAAAATGTTTTCTGAAGAGAAATTTATATTATCCTCAGTGTTGTAGCAAATTGCAGTTATTTAGAAACAGCTGCTGCCTGCGGCAGGCGTGCTCAGAGTGTCAAGGTATACTATCTATTTAGAGCTGAAGGTCATGGACTATAGGTCACAGAGTTCCTGCCATCAGGGATTCCTTGTGTCCCTTTTGTTCAGTTCACATTCATTTTTACCCCTCCATTTTTCTTCTTAAAAGAGTGGAGATATAGTGTAGTTCCAATTTATATTGGCAAAAATGACTTTCATTGTAAATGAAACATTTACTTTTGAGTTGTGTATTTATTTGTGGCTGTATATTGTATTTTATCTATTGCCAGACATTCTTTCCATAGAATTATTATCCTTACTGGTTAAACTGTTCTTATGTGTGTGTGTGTCTTTCAGATTTGTGATGACTGGATTTTACAGGATGTGGAAGCATCTTTTTGCCTTAATTACTCTGAATGATGGGAAGGGCACAAAACTGATTGCAAATAAGGGGAATTTAATTATAAACAATATGTGCAGCAGTTTAAAAATAAGCGAGCTAAATTATTTCAAATATAAAAGATCAAGGTATTATGACATTAGTTATCTGTTTCCCAGAAAACAGACTCTGAGATGAAGTTGACCATGCAGGATGTTTATTAAGGTGCATCTATGGGAAAAAAAACAACAACAAAAAACCTGTGAAGGGGACAGAAACAGGATGGGGCAGAGAAGGAAGCCAAGTGGCAATGCAAGCCTAAGCCATGTTCAACGGGTTCCATGAACTTTTCTGGAACTTCACTTTTCTATTTCTACCTCTGTCAGTCATTGAGTCGTGTGGGCCACTTCAAAGCAGGAAGTGTCTTAGACCATTTTGTACTGCTTAAAGAAATAACTGAGGCTGGGCAGTTTATAAAGAAAAAAGTTTATTTAGCTCAAGGTTCTCCAGGCTGTACAAGAAACAAAGTACCAACATCTGCTTGGCTTCTGGCGAGGGACTTTGTGTTATGTAAAATCATGGTATGAGTGTCATGGAGGAACAGAGAAGGAAGAGCCTCGCTTTATAATTACCCATTCTCATGGGAACCAACACATTCCCTAGAGAACTAATCTTGTCTCACCACAACAAGAATTTACTTACTACCCAGCAGTCGGCACCTATCATTAGAGTTCCACCACCATGTCCCCAAAACCTCCCACTAAGCCTAACACTTCCATATTAGGAATTAATTTTCAAATAACTGTTTGTATACCTATCCCTGAATTGTATCCCACATCTTTAAAATAAAAGTTAAAAAAAAATAATTCCATGCAACAACAAAAAAAAGAGAGATTTTGAGGGACAAGCACCCAAAACACAGCAGAAGGTGTTATAGCCTGACTGGGTTCTTCTGCCCTCCCCTCCCCAAATCAAGACTAGTGCAGCCATTGCACTTAGAGAGTGTTCAATAAAACAAAGAAACTAAGCAAGGAGGTCTGGAAAAATTAATCAAATCAGAGGATAAAGTTTAAGGGGAACACAGTGGAAAGAGGTATAGGGGCTGCTGATTGACTGATGATGCCAGCTTTCTACTGCAAAACCCGTTTCTGAGACATGGCCTCACAGACCAGTTAAACTGACTTCCTGGTGTTCTGAGCCCAGTTGGGGGTTGGAACCAGTTGGGAGTTTAAAGTCTAAAAACGATCTCAAATACCATTCTTAGGTTTTGCAGTAGAAGCTGTGCATTAAACAAGTTCCATGACCATCGGGTAACACTTCCTAATCCCTGAGTCATTATGGAGGCAGTCTAAGGTGTGTGGTGAGGTGCGGGATCCCTGGAGATTGAAGCCATCTTTGTTTTTCAATGGTTTCTTTTGTCCTCAAGCAGTCTTATGTAGATCAGGCTCTGGGGCAGCCCACCTCCACCTGTCACCAAGGGTCAAGATGTAAAAGGTAATTGCTCTTTATTGGGGTGAAAGTAAACTTAGAAACAACATATTTGTTAGCTTCTAACCACAGTTGCAGCTTTTACTCTGTGACCTGATTTTAATACATATATAATAAAGGTGCCCTTGAACAGCTGGGTTCTGTTTCTGAGGCAATCACTGAAGGACAATCTGAAGGCTGTCCATTGACACATCTTCCACAGCTGGGGTAACACATTCTTCCCTGCAGGCCGTCGAAGTGCTATATCACTGGGTAAGTACATATGTGCTTTGTAAAGTATGAATGTATGCATGCATGTTTATGTTTTTGAGTGGGCATGAATAAAGATGTCCTGATAAATGCTATTTAACATTTTTCCAAAGCTTCATTATTTCCTTAATGCATAGTCAGAGCCTCTTTGATGTTTCATATTGGTAGAGTACTACATTAAATTTACTTTTTTGTCCTTTTTTACACTTGCAAAAGTAATGATGATCATACGTAAAATATCAATCTCAGATTGGAAAAAACATAGAAAAATATTTAATTTTAATTTTAATTTTTTTGAGTTGGAGTCTCATTCTGTCGCCCAGACTGGAGTGCAGTGGCCGCTCCCGGCCACCGCAGCCTCGCCTGCTGGGCTCCGGTGATCCTTCCGCCTCAGCCTTCCCAGTAGCTGGAATTACAGGCATGTGCTACCACGCCCGGCTGATTTTTTGATTTATTGTAGAGAAGAGGTCTCGCTCCCCAGGCAGGTCTCAGCCTCCCAAAGGCGCGGGATTACAGGCTGAGCCACCGAGCCCAGCTAGAAAAATATTTTAAATGAGAAAGACTAACCATAACCTCAACCAGAGCTGTGTGTATACAACTTCACATAAGACTTATTTTATTTAGTTAAAATTATCTTGCCTGATGGGTAAATATAGCTAACATTGTCACTGGGTGATGTTATAGTCTAAATGTTTGTGCTCTCCTCCCCCACACAAATTCATATGTTTAAACCTAATCACCAATGTGGTAACATTAGAAGGAGGTGCCTTTAGGAAGTGATTAGGTTGTGGTGACAGAATCCTCCTAAACGGGATTGCTGCCCTTATAAAAGAGGCCTAAGAGTCCTACCTCACCCATCCACCATATGAACATACAACTAAAGGGTGTTGTCCCAAAACTGGAAAGCACTCATCAAACTCTGATTCTGCCAGTGCCTCCAGAATTATGAGAAGTAAATTACTGTAGGTTATAAGCTTATAAGTTTATAAGCTTATCATTTCGTTATAGCAGTCTGAATGGATTGACAAAGCTGATAAGTATAAACAGAAGGGCATAATTACTATTAAAAACCAAAAAAAAAAAAATAATCAAAATTCTAATCTAATCACAAATATAGGAGTTCTTGCTATATTCCCAATATTTTGACAAAAACATACAGGCAGAGATTGGGTGAGAAAGAACTAAAAAAAATTTGCCCTTGTTTCAGCCTTAGAATCAAGAAAGTATTTAGAAATGATGGCTTTCAGAAAAGGGTCCAATAATGGTGGGTAGAAAGAGAAATAGAACACCAAAGCATATTTGCAAATGTCTTATCTGATCAGTCTTTCCCCAGTCTGAACTCTTGGGAAGATTTCCTTTCCCACCAGAGGGAGAGTTGCCAAAACTAGTAACCATGTGAGAGGTAATAGGGAAGAAAGAATGAAAGAAGGAAAGGGAGCAAGAGTCTAGAGGACATAGACAAAAATAGGGATCTGAGAGGGAAAGATCGTCAAAGAAAATAAGTGGTGAGGAAAAAGGGAGTAGTGAGAAGAGACACAAGGGAATGACTGATGATGTGACTTTTTTAAGTCTTCAGGGCTGTCCTATGCAAGTACACACCCTTCCATCAAGCAATCTGGTAACTGGGTGCAACCCTTCGTTGTTCTTTTCATGGAAGACTTTTCTACTGGGGAAAAGGGAGAGATGCAGGAGTGGGGTGTGATTGATAAAATGCTGACACTAGCTCTCACTAAGTCTTCATATTAGGTTTTATTGGTCCTTTAGTAGAACACAAATCTCTGCTTCTAATATCAATTTGGCAGTAAATTACAGGTGAAATAATGGAACTGTCTGTAGCTTTAAAATGTCAAATAACTTTCACTGCTGACCATCAGCCTAAATACAGAAAGGACACTGAGAGACTCAAATTTCATGTTTAGCATCTTCCTTAAAAATGGTTCCTTGACCATTGCTAAGTGTGTACTTGCTGGGGACACTATCTAAGATAGAATCAAAGTCCTTTACTTTCTGGCTGAGTAAATCCTGACCTAGGTATTTAACTTTTATTAAACTTTAGTTTCTTTCTCTATTTAATGGGCATAATACTCTTCTGTCATCTTGCTATTTTGAGAATTAAGTCAGTTAATGGTTTTAAAGCATTTAGCAAAACACTTTGTCAATCCATTTTAAGTACTTAAACTTATTATGGTGATTCAGCTACTGTCCGTATTATCTATTCCTTCTCAATACTGGTCAGTAAAGTACTGCCATCAAGACATATGCCAACATGTCATTATGCCAACAATTCTAAGGGTGCTTTCAATATCTCACATTTGGGAGTCTGGCTTCTAAAGGTAGTCTTTACAACTTTACAAGAAAGAAAACAATTACTGATGATTGTAACCCAAGTTCTTTGATTTGTAGGGAAAGGCCCTCTGGAAAAGTATGCAAAAAGCCCCAATAAATATATGTTTAATAAGACTTTTTGCATATTTTAAGTTGTATAAATTATAGTTGGAATAAGAGACCCAGTGAGTGGTAGAGGCTCCTTTCGGAGACACTGTACCCTGAATAGAGAATGAGCATCTATGCTAGAGGTCAGACACAGTCCAAATAGGTCTTGAAATACTTCAATTACTGATTTTTAGAAGTGATATTTTTATGGTAACAAGGGCATATAAGAATTTCAAATTTCATGTAAAATGTTACTCTTTCTCCATATAGAAAAAAAAATACTTCAATTGTGTTGGTTTAATGTAATTCTTATGTTGAATATGTGTACATTTTGAATCTGCTGATGCACGGAAGTTATATTTTCTCTTTTATTTAAGAATTTTCAAGGACAGTGTTTTAATCTTTGCCATAAAATTCTATTCTTCCCAAGGTGTGAGCTCACCTGTCTCTATAACACTGAATTAAAAGTCGTGATAATCTGATTCAATAAGTGTGTGATAACACCACTACATTTTGATTTTCCTCTATGAGTCCACACCTTTCCCCTCTTGTTTCATTAAACTTAATTATTACCTCTCGATTTTTCAGTCAACATTGATTTCCTAAATGCCTGATACATTTCAGGTGCTATTCTAGGCACTAAGAGATATCAACTAATAAAATAAATAAAAATTGGTAACTTCTTTTAAAGAGCATACTGCCTACATATGTATGAATTTATTTTGATATTAGACACCATTTTATTGAGGTAAAATATACATAACATAAAATTCATCATTTTAGACAGTTTTTAGTTTGCATTTCTCTGGAGTACAATACATTTACCTCACTGTGCAGTTATCACTGACATCCGTTTCCAAACTTTTTTTTTTAATGTTCTTAAACTGAAACTCTGTGTCCATTAAAGACTAACTCCCAGTTGCCACTTGCCCCCAGCCTCTGGAAACCTCCATTCTACTTTCTGTCTCTATTATTTTGACTATTCTGTGTACCTCATACAAGTAGAATCATATAATATTTGTCTCTTCGTGACTGGCTTATTTCACTTAGCGCAATATCCTCGGGGTTTATTTGTTTTGTAGCATTTGCCAAATTTCTTTTCTTTTCAAGACTCAATATTTTATTTTATGCATGACATCACATGCCTTTTACATTCTCATGGTTGCCAGTGACCTCCTTTCAAAAACTCTATATTTGAAAATCTCTTCCATGAATTATTTTATTTAAATAAATCAACTTTACAATAGTTTCAGATTTACAGGAAAGCTGCAAAGAGAGTTCCAATATATCCCACAGCTAGTTTTCCCTATTGCCAATATCTGACATTAAGGTGGTTCATTTGTTACCGTAATAAGCTGATGTCAACATATTACTACTACTAAAGTCTGCATTTCATTTTGATTTTCTTAGTTCTTCCCTAATGTTCATTTTCTGTTCCAGGACCCCATCTTGGATACAGCATTGTACTTAGTTGTCATATCTCCTTTTAGGTCTTCTAGACTGTAACTCTTTCTCAGACTTCCTTTGCCTTTAAAGAACGTAGCAGCTTTTAAGAGTACTGGTCAGGTATTCGAGGTTTTCCTGATGATGGGATTGGGTGATGAATTTTTGAAAGAAAATCATAGAAGTAAAGTACTATTCTCATCACATGCTATCAAGGGTACACACTGTCAACGTAGCCTACCGTTGATGATGTTAACTGTAATCACCTGTTTAAGGTAGTATTTGCTAGGTACCTTCACTAAAAGTTACTTTCTTCCTCTTTCTATACTGTATTTTAGGCAGCAAATTCAAAAGTGTAGCCAACAGTTACTGGGTTCTACCTCCTGGGAGGGGTGGGTATCTGTATCACTTATTTGAACTTGTTTAAAGACGTATCTAGTGTTCCAAATTCATTTTTTCTTTTTTTTTTTGATCTTTTATTTCAGTATTACTGAAGCTATTTTGAAGAAGGAAATTACATTATTTAGTGTTTGTTTTGCCCTGGACCTGTGTTAAGTATTGCACTCATTAATTCATGTAATCCCAATCGTATTATGATATATGTTATTTATATCACATTATTAATGAATGGAGCAAATTTCTGTTTTAGTAACTTCAGTTATATGTTCTATAAGGGATATATGATGTATCTACTGTTTTGACTATATAGATTTTAAGTTATTCTAGGACTCCAAGAAATGAATGTAAACATATAGAATTAATTTTTTTGTTGCTTTCAGTAACGACTCTGCTAAAAACTGTAAACATGAGCATCATGGAATACTTTAAAACCATCTGACAAGGTAGAGGTAATTGCAAATGTAGACCTAAGTAGGTTTGCTAGTCAGGACAATTAATATGTGACTGACCCCTGTGATAGGACCACAGCTCTGTCTGACCTAACCTCTGGCCATTATACCTTGAGTTTCCATTGATTTCTATACTATATCGATCCAGATCTTTTATAGATCATTTAAGCACTGAATTTATAGACAGTAGTCTAGAACTGTAGTCTCTGGGCTTAGACAGCCTATTTCCATGAGTTAGCTGAGAGCCTCGGGAAAACCGTTTACCCACTCAAGACTTCTACTTTAGAATTTATAAATGAGGGTGGGGTGGGCAATGATAATAATAGTGACTATTATAGGGATAAATAGAGCAATTGGTGATGGATTCCAGGTTTGTTTTTGTTTTTGTTTGGGTCATGGTACCTGGTACAGAGTAGCTCTCAGTTAATATCAGTTGTCATTTTTGATATTGTTATTATGTTCTTTATTTGTTCCATATTGGTTGATGTGAGATGGTCTTATATTTTAGGTTGGATTCCCTAGAAGACAAACTTGATATGCATTCATGTGCAAGAGACTACAGCTTGAGGAAGGCAGGGCAAAAAAGAAAAGAACTAAGTAGGTAAAGTGTAGCCTCAGCCTGAACTGTGGAGAGTTCAAGAGTATAAGTGACTCTGCCAAGATTGTTCCACTTAAAGGTGAGAGAGCCGAGCCTTGGTACAATGTGCCATTTGGTCTTTGGCTACAGATTCTGAGGTGAAGATAGGTTTGCTGGTGTTGGTGAAAATCTCAAGCACAACCTGTCTAGAGAACTCTAGGAGTTCATAGACCCAGGAAGGCCTTTTCTCCCCAACTACATCGCAATACATGACCTAAAGAGAAGATATTCATTCAAATTACAAGTACTTGGTCGATTCTGCAGAACCATGAGTTTGCAAAAGAAAAACTGGACATTAAATGCCTATCTGAAACCTTTTTCTTGAACAAAGTGACCAGTCTGTTGTGGTGGTTGTATTTTTCACATGATTATTTTGTTCACATTGATCTGTGGTAGAAATGATTTAGCTCTCTTCCTGGAAACTAATATATTTATTAAGAACTCTTCATGGAAATGTTTGTCAAAACATTTCCAGACTGTTACCTCCAATAAAGGATCACAAAGCTTTCATAGCCTTGGTTCTCTAAGTAACGGTATACATTCATCTCTTCCCGTTTTGTTTAGTATCTATCCTTTATTTCCCAGTCACAGAAACTCTGAATCTTTTGGTCTGGGATGAGGCCTGGGTTTTAATTTGCTTTCAACACCGCCCAGTCAAGACTGAGAACAACCAGATTGCAGTAAACATTAGCAGTTGGAACATTTCAAATAGTCTAACTCCTGCAAAATACAAGCAAAGAAATCTGCCTCATCTTGAAACTGCTTTATTGAAAAATTTCAGAAATAACATTTTAAAAGAACACGATATATGGAAAGATTATTTCTGTACGCAATGAAGTGTTCAAGACAATATCAGAAATGCAGACATCCCACCATCTTTCTACTACCTCTTAAACAGAAGTCCTGGGAAAGGAATATTCATTTAACCGTTTTGAGTGAACTAGCACATCAACTTAGATATGCAAATACTGCAGTTAAAAAGTTTGACCAGGCAAAATAAGAAAGCACAGCTAAAGTTAAATTTCAGTATGTACTAAAAAGGAAGCACTCATAACTAAACACAAATGCCTGAGAGAAATTCAAGCTGGTGTTATTTAGTTGGTATAGTTAGACCAGATCTAGCATAATTCTAGTCAGATGGGGACGCAGCAAAATGCATGTCACAATATTTTTCTTTCTCTGGAATTAACTTGAAAAAATTCAATAGCGTGTTTAAAAAATGAAAGGAAGTAAGTAGTTTTAATTACTTTATTGGCTATTAAAGGGATGGCAATGTTTTAATTAGTTTCTAAATATTCTGTAACTTTCCTCCAATGTATTCATCTGTCAGCAATATCTCTTAAGTAATAGCTGCACTTACAAGAAATAAAAACTCACAGATATTTCCAAACACTAATTTTTAAAAAATTATGTGTTGCATGCCCTATAATAATTTAAATATACATATATTGGACTTTAGTTTTTTGAGGTGTAAGAACATTGGTGACCGACAATACTGGAAAATAGTGTGTGTGTGTGTGTGTGTGTGTGTGTGTGTGTGTGTGTGTCTATTTAAAAATGCATTTTCTCTCACATTTAATGCCATTGTTGCCACAGAGAAGAAAAAAATGAAAACTATTTTCATTTAAAAATAGAAGCATATATATACACACGTAAATGCATTTTTATATACAATATATATGTATAAAGTTTGAACATACTTTTCCCCAGAAAAATGTATGGCCCTTAATTGTTTTTAAAAAAATTCTACTCTGTTGATTTTTTACTATCACGCTATGAAGACTACATTTCAAAAATGCCAGGTTTTGGGTTGTTGTTGTTGTTGTTGTTTCTGGTCCCAAAAAGTTAAAAAAAAAAAAAAAATGTTGCCATTAGGTTTCTGCTGGCTTTTCTAAGTTTGCCAGATAAATGTCTCAATTGAAAGCTATAACTGTGATTTATTTGGCTTGAAATATAAAACATATCTTTCATGTTGTATTTTAAATATCTTATTAAGCAGTGGTAAGGTCGATTCAGTGCTTAGTCAAAACAAACTACAAAATAAATATGTGTATTCAGCCTTCCCTCAGGAACCACAGCTGATGGAGATGGAGAAAGGAAGTATGCCTACATTCTTTAATTGTCTTATTTCAGTTTGCAACAATGTTTCCATACGTTTTGGAATGCAATTTGCATACGTTTGGATTTTCAAGCCTAGCAATCATTCAGATGTGTGTACATAAATATGTTGACCACAGCAACTTACCATGGTTGAGACCTAGATAAAAAATATCATGCACAATAGCCTATCATTGTCCTCAATAAACTGATGAGGGTAGGCTTCGGCTATTTTTGAGGACATGCCAAAATAAGTGTGGCCTATGTTCACTTGGTTTTCACTAACATTATACATTTTTCAAACTTTATAAAATAGAAAATGCTTGCATGCTTCTGGAAAAATCCATCATGTATATTTTAGATTTTTGGAAAATATTGCTTCTCTTTATGTTTTTAAATAAAAATATTTTTGATTATTTTTTTCTTCTCTGTGGCAACAATGGTGTTAAATGAGGGGAAATGCATTTTTTAATGATGGTATTTAGATTTATTAATGTTGTTGGAAGAAAAATGGCCAATCAAAGAAATATGATAGAAACACCATTACAATATTAATACAATAAAGTTAGAACTCTTTGTAACATACTGAAATATAGACAGGACTGAATAAAAATGGACATTCTGTTAAAAAAAAAAAAAAAGCCATGAGCAACTCTGGAATGTTAAGTACAAAATTACAACCACCTTTATGTGAATTAAAGAGTTTAACTACAACTGGCTATTTAATTGGTCTGGTTGTAACACCGCTGTTACCTCCCTAAGGATATGCAGAATTTGATAAATGGAAATTCAGAGCTTTTATTAAATTTTAATTGTATTTTATTAAGGCACAGAAAAAAAGACATTTTTGTGGTTTTATTATTATCATGGTAATTTGCCAGGAGAAGGACTTTAATGGTTTAAACACTAATTATTCAACGATATATTAAGCCCTACAAAAAGAAAAATGGTTGCTCAGAGCGTTGGACATGCCTAGGAATAAAAGATAACATTTGATACAACAACTCATGCTGATCCTTTAAAAAGGAAAACTGTTGGATTAAGAAAAATCTGCATCTCATGAAAAGCCAACAGAATAAATAGCATCATAACAAAGACAAATAAATATTCATTTATTCATTTAACAAAGTGTATTAATTGCCTGCTCTATGTACCAGTAACTTTTAATCACTGGGTAAATAAAGTCAAATTATACATGGTTCTGCCCTTCAGAGAGTAAATGGGAGAGCCATGAATCAACCCTGGCGCTGCTGTCAACTCTTAGAGTTCTAGAGAATTCCAGAGAGACATCTAACAAAAGTGAATATGGAGTTGGAGGCGGGGGGCAAGATGTTTCTCCAGAAACAGTTTTATTTAAACTGAATTTTGAGGTAGTAGGAGATCATGGCATGTAAAGTGGACAAGAACTTCCTGAGTGCAAGGTAATAGAACAGGACAAGCAGGGCCTGGAGAAGCAGGTAAAGGCCAGGTAACAAAGATCTTCCTTGTGAAACTAAGAAGTTTGAAATGTATTCTAAATTTCAGGAGGAGCTGCCAGAGTCCCACTCCTATCCCTTTAAATTGAAGTAAAATGTTTATATTGTAAACGTACTCGCTGTAGGATTCATAATAAGCCAGGGACACAGTGAGATTTGCATTTTAGGATTACTTTGGCAGGGAATACACCAACAACCACCTGTCTTTATATCATGAATTTTCACACACCAGATGTCTCAGCAACATTTTGCCTTTTCTTCCCCCCTTTCATTTAGACAAGGCTATGTGACCAAAAGGTAAGACTTGGCAAGAACACCCCAGGTTTCTTTCCTTCCATTGATGCAAAACCATGTGCTCTGCATGGTGCAGCCTGACTCCCTGAATAGTCGAGCAGAGTTCATCTAACTACAGTGTGAGTTGAAAAAGAATTTACTTGTCCGTGGTTAACCTTGTCAACTTAGGCAAAATTATCTCTCACCCAAGCTTATATGTTCAGTCCCAAGATTAATTATACACTAGCGTTATATGATCAATCACTGATAATTTCAATTTCAAGTGTATTCCTTTATGACCCTTATCTCTTGTTTTTCTAGCCAAATCCACAAAATAGATGAACTCATACTATTGCTCAATTTCACTGGGACTTACAATTGATTGATTCAGCTTTTCACTCTCTCTCACCTTCCTCATGTCCTCACCTTACTTCACTTGATCTTACAGCCATCAATGTGATCACCATCTTGCAAATTCTGCTAACTCACTTGTCTCTTTATGTTTTTTAAGCTCTCCTGGCAAGACCTCAAATCTATTTGAATTTGGCTTTGCCATCTCTGCACCTGGGCACTTGTAAATAAATGTAGCTGGAAAAACACCCGAGCATGCGGAATGCTTTCACTTTTAACTCATAACTTCTAGTTACATCCATTTCCCTTGCTCATGTATTCTCCTACTGCTTGTTAGTAATTTTAACCTTACTTCTCAAATCTTCAACACAACAGCACTAAATTCACTCATAACAGATGACCTTACTCCTTATTTCTCTAAGACAATCGATTAGCTGTCAGAAAAAAATCCTTTCTCAGGCTACCACCATACGTATTTCTTACCTATGTTCTGTGCATTCTGCCTTCTGTCCCTTAGCTGTGAGTGAGGTATGTGTAATCATTACTCAGGCAGACCAAAAAGTTGCTTTTGCATGTGGTGACAACCTTCTTTGCTACTCACAAACACAGCTCCAGAAATCCTTCCAACTCTACGGAACAACTCAATTTTCTCCGTTGAGTCATTCTTGCTACCAAGCAAAGATATCATTTTAAAATTCTCCTCTTGAGGCCAGGCATGGTGGCTCATGCCTGTAATCCCAGTATTTTGGGAGGACAAAGCATGAGGGTGGCTTGAGCCCAGAAGTTTGAGCCCAGCCTAGGCAACATAGTGAGACCTCGTCTCTACAAAAAAAAAAGAAAAGAAAAGAGAAGAAAAAATAGCTGTGCATGGTGGTGTGGGCCTGTAGTCCCAGCTACTCAGGAGGCTGAAGTGGAAGGATCGCCTGAACTCAGGAGGTTGAGGTTGCAGTGAGTCATGATCGTGCCACTGCACTCCAGCCTGAGCGACACTGCCTGGGCAACACCTTGAGACCCCAAAACACACACACAAAAAGAAAACAATCTCTTCTTGACTTACTGAGCCACCTCTGTTTCTCTTTAGTGAAAATCTTTCTCCAAATCTGTCTGTTCTATTTCCCTTTAATTCCTTTCCTTCTATCACTCTTCAATTCAAATAGCCGTTACCCCATCATTCTGCTGAACTCTTCTTGTCTGTCTTCCAAGACATTTCTGTCCCTAAACATAACAATTCTCAGGTTTCCTGTTTCCTGACCACTTTCATTTCTCATCGATCCAGATTTTTAAAATCAAGTTGTCCTTTCAATATTTTGTTTTCACACAGCACATTTAAAAAAAAAATCTCTCTCCTTCTTCTTCCCATCTTTATCATCATCGCTAGTCAGATGGTGAGTCTTCTAGTGTTTCTCCCTAATTCAGTATGTGACCTCCTTTGGTTTATTCTTAAAATAGATGCTAGAATGCTTTTTTTTTTTAACTCAAATAAATCCTGTCACTGCTGTTTTCAACACCCCCCAATGTCTTCCTATCTTTCTTAAAGTCAAGTCCTTAAAATGACCTACAAAACACAATGTGTCCTGATCCTCAACATGTCTCTCATCTTTCCGTTCTTTCTCCTTCCTTCCAGCCTTCCAGCCTTCCTGCCTTCCTGCCTTCCTGCCTTCCTGCCTGCCTGCCTTCCTTCCTTCCTTCCTTCCTTCCTTCCTTCCTTCCTTCCTTCCTTCCTTCCTTCCTCATTCTACTGGAGCAATGCTGGTCTCCTTGCTGTTTCTATAATATTGTAGACAAAGCTCTCTCTTTAATGCTTTTATACTTGCTTCCTTCTCTGTCTGGAATATTATTTCCCAAGATATCTGCCAGTCTGATTTCTTCCGTTGTTTAGATGTCTGCTCAAATATTACCTTCTGCTATGGGTTAAATGTTTGTGTCTCTCCAAAACTTATGTTGAAACTTAGTCCCCAACTCAATAGAATTAGGAGGTGGCCCATTGGAGGAAGTGAAAAAGTCATTAGAGTTCTGCCCTTGTGAAAGGGCTTAACACCCCTGCAAAGTTGGTGTCAGAGAGCTGCCTGATCTTTTTCATCTCTTCTACCACGGGAGGGCTCAGCTTTCACCCATTTTTGCCCTTACACCATGTGAGAATTCATAGAAAACTCCATCCATTAGGAACAGAGAAACAGAAAGTTCCCTTTCTTCGAATCTGCTGGTACTCTGGTCTCAGACTTTTCACCTTCTATAACTGTAAGAAATACATTTTTGTTCTTTATGGCTAACCCAATCTTTCTTTTGTTATAGTGGCAGGAATAAACCAAGACAACTTCTAAATGAGGTGCTCTTTATCCAACCTAAATAAACACATTTATTCTCTTGGCAGTCTCATGACTGTACATTATTAGTACATATTAGAGTTGAGGATAAACTTTATAAGATTAGCATCTCCACATTATAAAAAAACAAAGGCTCACAGAATAATGGCTAAGTATAGCAATATTCTGTGCCAGGGTTTCTAAGGTCTTTACATATATTAACTCATTTAATCATCATAAGAACTCTATTACCCACTGATATCAAATGCAATGTCCAGAATCACAAAATCAATAAGCTGTATAGATACCAGAGACAGATTTTTAAAATCAATACTCTTCCCATTGTACTTTGCAAACTCTTGGTCTTATCACTGAATCATGTGAAAACCATATTGTAGTGGTAATAAGCAAGTGTTTAGGAATTGGTTATACATATTTTTACACTTAACTCTCTTATACATTTGTTTACCCTTAACTCTCTTATATAATGCTATATTATTTTACTTTCATTTTTAAAATAGTGAACTATTAAGACCTAAAGTAACTATACATTTTGAGTTGGCATCTCCATAGACTATTTTCCTATGCTTTAGTCTACAGTGTAAATTCTGATTTCTCCAGTAGATAATCTTCTTTAAAATCTTAATATAAGCTTCTTAAAAACCTTAATATAGAGTTGTTTCCAAATGTCAATACATGATATCTAGAAAAATCTCGCAATTTCACACTAATTCCTTCTCATCCTTGGGATATCTTTTGAAACATATTATTTGTGGAACTTAATTCACCACTATAACATCAAGCAACAAGCAATGGCTACACACAAAACCTTAAGATATTTAAAAGTGAATAAATACAAAGATCCCAAAGAAGGGATTGGTGAATCTTTCTAACTTTATTATAGAAATAGCTGTCATATAAAATGTTCATAAATAGGTTTAAATGTGTATGTTTTAAAAATTTGCCTCTAATTTGCAAAAATTCCAAACATTATTTGCCTGCCAAGATTACATTTCGTTTACAAATTGTCTGTTAAAATTTTCTCCTCTCTTTAAAACACCTAATTTTGTAAATACACACAGGAAATTGAGTTAGTGATACTGTTCATTAGTGTGTGTAAACCTCATCTCTTGTTCTATTTCTTTTATTCTTGATCTCTAACTTTCCCATCAAGAAACTGGAACGAATTCTCGTATGTTCGATACATGTCTTTAAATATCATGTGATCTTTAGAAGACATGTAGAGTGATTTAGATACGTGTTTTCAGTTTCCACATATGATATTGGGCTATAATTCTTATTCCACCTTTTATCTTTTTTTCATTCAGTCCTGTTTTCATAACTATTCATTTTTATGTGATGTTTAGTTGTTTCTAATTGCTGCATAGTATTTCATAAATGTGTGTACCTCATTTAACTTACCCATTTTTCCTGTTACCCATGACTTCTTGTCCTTACAATGAAAGCCACAATAAAAATCTGCATACCTGTTCTCACACTGACCATGAGAATTCCTCTGAAGTATGCCGTCAGAACTGTGATCCCTGGGCCAAAGAGCATACCTCTACTTAACACTAGTAAGTATTTTGAGTTACTTCCAGAATCCTTGTGTCATTTTACCAGGGAGGAACCCCCAGATACAAAATTTATTTCTAAAAAATTGTGTATTCTTTCATGTTTAAGCTTCTGTCACCTTCAAATTACTCTCCGTTTGCTGCGATGCACCTTGTGAGACACTTTTTCTGCTGTCCCAAACAGATTTTGCCGTTTTTTGGTTTGTTGGTTTCACCTCTTCTACATGGGCAAAACTTCTCCCTTTGAGGAGTATTTTCATCCAGGGAGACAAACAAACAAAAAAAATTAACCCTGGTGAGATCAAGTGAATAGGAAGGGTGAGGCATGGGAGTCATGCCATGTTTTAGTCAAAAACTGCTGTGTGGTGTGAGCAGGTGTGCTGTAAGTCACCCATCATGAAATGAGCAAACGCTTTGAAAGGAACTTAAAAACAAACAAAATCACTGAAGCTTAATGGAGCCTCTCACAATGCTAGCTGGTATGTGTTCCTAGAACACTTACCTAGTGGGGGTCGCCTGTACTACAAGGGGCCCGCCCTCCAAAAGATGGTTTGGGGGGTTTTTGGGGTCTCCCCTCATATACCCTTAACAACAAATCATGTCTCTCACTTTTTGAATCTGCCTTTTCCCCTTTTTTTGTCTGGCCAGCCCTACATTTTCACATTTATTTTTTATGCATATTCTTGGATTGACGTTTAATAGCAGGATAATGGATATTTGGTTTAAATCAATATGTCTCTCCAGTAATATTAGAATGATATAGAGTAAAAGTAACTTGAAAAACAAGTCTTCACTTCTATCTGTGGTCATTCATAGTTTTTCTTTTGCTTGACAGTTATTTGTATATTTGTTTTACGTTTGGTCATCAAAGCTTCCTAAGGATAGAAGCTATGCCCTAGATATTGAAATATTTCTCTATATATTCATGTATTTATTGGAAAATATTTATTAAACATTTCTTTTGTTCTAGTAGCTTTTTAGGGACTAAGAATACAGAAATGAGTTAGAGACAGTGCTACTATCAGCAGGTCAAGTGCAGAATATGAAAAGCATGGAAATAAATGACCCCAATGTGAAATTAGATCAAGTAGATTCAAGCCATGGTTGGATGGACATCTCTAACTTCTTTCTCCAGTAAACTTGATAGAGAACTTTATTTGCCCTTTTCTTTTTGTTCTCAACTTGATTGGCACATGAAGGTGGGGTAAGGTATTTAGAAATGAGCTGTTTTGAAGTCTAGGACAATATGAAACAGGGGATTCAAAGACAAAGAAAAAATATTGTTAGATATGTCTTGCAATGTACCTTACTGGAAAGGATTTGATAGAAGTCTTAAAAGGTAACTCACCTGGTAAGTTCTCCAAATGAATGAGAGAGAGTGGAACATTTCTGATAGGGAGGATAATATCTGCAATGATACAGAGACCTGAATTTTTAAAATGTTGATTAAATGTGGTACACAGGCAGAATTTGAGACCCAGGAAGGCAGAGCTGTGTGAAATAAGCCTTGGAGGAGAAGTTTTTTTCATGAGAAAAAACTATAGCTTAATTTTGGACAATAAGCCTTCTTTGAAATTATTGTCTTTTATTTTTTTAATTAGAAAAATGATATTAATTATAACAGAAAATGTGGAAGACAGAAAAGTAAATAGGATAAAACAGATGTACTCATTATCTTATCTTCCTGAGGTAACTGTTGTTAACCTTTCTTTCTGTATTGCTAGCCCCATCTGTATATTCAACTATTTATATTTTTAGTTTATTACTAGTATTTTAGTTTTCTATGTTCTCAGTTTATACATTTTTAGTTTACTGAATAAGGATGTCAATGTTTTACAATCAACATGCTATTTATTATATTGTATTATTCCAGTCATTACATTACTATAGCATACAATATGTCACAAAAATCTCTACTCTATTTAAAAATAACATTTTAAAAATAAAATTATAAAACTCCTCATTGATTAGTTTATTTATCTTGAAAGGAAATTCACAGTAAACATGCTGCTAGCTAGTTATTTCTGGGTTGTGAAAATATGAATACTTCCTCTTTTCTTGCCCGTATTATCTGATCTCCCCCAATGAATTAATCACTAGATTTTATTGTAGACATCATCTGTGGAACGTCAGTCTCGCGCTCCTCATTGCGATGACTGTTTTGTGGAGGAGTCCAAAACTACACCAGAGTCCATGCCATTTCCCCGACTCTCTCTTAAAATCTCCAAGTGGGATGATGACCCTTTCTGCCAAAAGGACTAAAATTGTACTGTTTTTAAGGTTAACTTTCTAATGGCCTCCTTGTTGCTAAAAGCAGTGTCAAATTCTTAATTTTTCTCATCCTTGACCTGTGATACATGGTTGATAAATTCCTCTTCCTGGAAACGCTATTTTGCCTTAACTGTCAGGATACATACTCTTCCAACGTTTCTTCTACTTCTCTAGAAGTATATTAGGCTTTAATATACTTAGTTTGTTCCTCATCTCTTTGCTTCTAAACTGAGCCTCAGAGCTCAGCCCTTGAATTTTATATACATATACAATTATTTCCATGTCCAAGGTGATGTCATTTAATCTCCTGACTTTATAGATCAACTGCATAGTTTATATGACAGGCAAACTCCCAAATTTATTTTCCTAGGTCAGCCTTCATCCATGACCATCTACCTTGTCTATTCACTTGCTTATGTTATTTATTTAACTAGCTAATAGGCTTCTCTAGCATAACATGTTCAGCATTAATTTCCTCATCTTACCCATCAAACCTGCTACTTGCACAACTGCCCCAATCTCAGCTGATGACAATTTCATCCTTTCATTTGCTCAGGTAAAGAGCCTGGAGGGAAATACTTGGCTCTTCACCCTCCATGTATAAGCTGCCAGCAGATCCTCTTGGCTACACATTTAAAACATATCCAGAATTGGATTATTGATCAATATTTCCAATGCCACGACCTTCAAGACACATCATCTTAGACTAACATATTACAGAAGTATTCCTGTTTCAGGCTCTGTACTAATCTAGTTCATTTACTGCACAGTGATGGTTCAAAACCACATATTACTCATGTCGTTCCTTTGTGCAAAACTCTCCAATGGCTTTCTACTTCATTCAGAGTCAAGTCCAAAATCAACGGATGGCTCTACAAACCCTTACGTAATCTGACCTTCTTTGGGTCTCTGACCTTTTCTACCACCATCTTCCCAGCTCTCAGGATTCCAGCTATACCTTCACAATTCTTGAAATAAGCCAGATATACCCTCTCCTCAGGGACTCTGATACATGTTTATCTACAAAGCTCAGTTATCTTTTAAATTGTGCGTGTGTATGTGTTTGTGTATGTTTATTGCTACCTTCTCAGAGAGAGTTTTCCTAACCATATTATTTAAAATCAATTCTTCCTTTTATGCTCATTATTGTCCAATAATCATACAACTTGCCAACTTGTTAATTACTATATTCTAGTTCTGCAATGTAAGCCTCATGAGGGCAGGAATTTTTGTTTGTTTATTTATTGCTATATCCACAGTACTATAATGACATCATGTCATTATATTTTTGCTGGATAAACAGATGACTGAAATAAAGATCTGTGTAAATTTGATGTACAGAGTGTTAGAAATCACAATAAATATTTATAAATACATAAAATAATGTGTAAGACAGTCTCTAACATGTAACTTTATAATTTCATTCAACTTATGCCATACCTATATTATTTTCTCTAAAATGAACAATGTTGGATTCCTTAAGTTACAAGTCCATTGTGCTTAATGATGAAATAACATTACATAAAAAACAAGCAATTATGCTTGTTTTATTTAGGAAAAAAATTAAGTTTTTTTGTAACCTTTATATTAATTGTTAAAAATACTGTCACTAGTACCTTTTTTGAAACTTTCCAAATAATAGAGTAAAACTATCTTAACATAGGGCAGCAACAGAAATTCAATTGTATAAAATATAGTGCTCTATTTTTTGCAAAATTAACCAGAAACATAGTTTATCAGTTTGTACTGTCATTTAAAGTGCATACACATGTACAGACATATATATGTAAAGCCAAACTTACATTGATGGTATACTGTACAAAGTTTGGTTTTAAATGGTGTATGAGTTTATCATTACCTTCTCCGAGAAGGTTTTCCTAATCACCCTATTTAAAATCAATGCTTACTTTTATGTTTGATATCATCCAATAATCATACAATTTGCTAACTTGTTCATTACTGTCTTCTAGTTCTGTGATATAAGCCTTGTGAGGGCAGGAATGTACAAAATTTAAAAACAAATGTTAAGAAATCAGCATATCCCTGTTTAAGAGGGGGCAAGCCAGGCTCTGTGGTATATACCTGTAGTCCCAACTACTTAGGAGGCTGAGGCCAGATGATCATTTGAGCCCAGGAGTTCAAGACCAGCCTGAGCAACACACCAAGATCCTTTCTTAATAACACAGAAAATAGATATGAGATAAAAGATGGAAATAAATCCCATTAGGGTTATAACAAAATTCATGTTACTACAGATTGCAATATTGCTTGATGTTCTATATTTTAAATAACATTTATTTTACTTGAAATGATTTTATTAAGATCACTTGAGTAATTTCTCCTCCAAATACATCTATTTTTTAAAAAATGAGCTTAATACATTTTTAAACATACATTTACTCATTCAGCAACAATACGGAGCGCCTATATTGAGTTATAAAATGTCATGGTTTTTTCAACTTAGTGATGAACAAAGTCCTTTTTCTCATCAAGCTCACGTTATGGCAGACTTGAATTTGGGCATGCTCATCATTGTATTTTGTTAAATTCCTGACCATACTTTTATATTGTAAAGGACCTATCTCCTGTGCAATGGCTGATGTTAATGTTCTGTCCCTCTGAGGACCCCTCTTCTTAAATGTTTTCACTGAATGGTCTCCTGGCCATCATACTTACTGAAGTTGGGCAGAAATGTTACATTTTCAAAAGAAATGCTTTTTTTACAGAAAGAACTCTAGCGACTAGAAAATTTTAGCTCCCATTTGAGTGCTTCAAAACAAAACAGCACATTATTTTGCAGAAACTTCATTTCTGTATAGATTCTCTCATTAGGAACAATCCATACTCTTCACTTTTACAGAATCATTACTATGACATCTGATGAATTGGAACTCTGAGCTCCAATAAAAACCTATACCGCATGTATCACCTTTGTGTGGTTTGTCTCCTAAGTAGACTCTGTGATGAGCTTGAAGGTTTGATCTCTGACTAAGCCCTTTCAGCACACCTCACATCTGTGTAGTTTCTCCCCAGTGTAGACTCCATGATGGACTGAAGACTTCAGTGCTTGCTAAAACTCTTAACACATGGTTCACATTTATAGGATTTGTCTTCTGTGCAGAACTGCTGATGTAATGGAAGATTCTTAATAATGATTTTCTTACTTATAAAGATGACACTTCAATAACAATATTAAATCTAATTAACAGTATTTCTTGATGTCAATAACATTTATTGTTTCACATCATATGGAATTAAGAGGTGAAAAAGAGAAAGTGTTGAAATTTCAAAATACTTAAAATTATTATAGTGGAGATATACAAAGCTTTTTATACAACAAGCAGCCCCATTAAAAAGTGGGCAAAAACATGAATAGACACGTCTCAAAAGAAGATATATGGGTAGCTAACAGACACATGAAAACGTGCTCAACCTCACTAATCATCAGAGAAATGCAAATCAAAACCACATTGAGCTACCATCTAATCCCAGTAAGAATGAGCATCATTAATAAAACAAACAACAATAGATGCTGGAGAGGATGCAGAGAAAAAGAAATGCTTCAACACTGCTGGTGGGAATGCAAACTAGTGCAATCTCTCTGGAAAACAGTGTGACAATTTCTGAAAGAACTAGAAATTGACTTTCCACATGACCCAGCAATCTCCCTGTTGGGAATATACGGAGGAATTCATATCATTCTACAGAAAAGATAGCTGCATATGCACATTTCTTGCAGCACAATTCACAATAGCAAAACATGGAACCAACCATGCCACCCACTGAGACTGGACTGGAGAAAAACAATGTGGCACATACACAAAATGGAATATTATGAAGCCATAAAGGACAAACATATGGACTTCTCAGCAACTTGGATGGATTTAGAGTCTATCACACTCAGTGATCTATCACAGAAACAAAGAAAAGAGTATCATATGTTCTCACTCATAAGCAGACCTTGAACAATTATCGTAATACTATAAGAAAGAGATTGGCAGTAGTGGGAAACCGCCAGGGGAGGTGGGGGAGCGATTGGTAGTTGAGGGAAACTGTCAGGGGAGGGAAGGCACACCTCATCAACAAGGGTACCTGCCTAAAGAACACTTGTATACTTAGCCCTGAATTGTACCCCACGTTAAAAAAAATTAAAAAATTAAAAATAATTCAATTTAGCCGGGCTCGGTGGTTCAGCCTGTAATCCCGCACCTTTGGGAGGCTGAAGTGAGTGGATTGCCTGGGTTCGAGACCCGCCTGGGCAGCGAGACCTCATCTCTACAATAAATCAAAAAATCAGCCCGGCGTGGTAGGCATGCCTATAATTCCGGCTACTTGGAAGGCTGAGGCGGAAGGATCGCCGGATCCCAGCAGGTCGAGGCTGCGGTGGCCGGGAGCGGCCACTGCACTCCAGTCTGGGCGACCGAGTGAGACTCCAACTCAAAAAAAAAAAAAAATTCAATTAATTAAAAAAAGAAAAAATTTATAGCAAAGTTTTATATTCACTTTGTATATATTTCTGCACCTAAAGACATACTAATTTTTTTTTTCTCGGGCTGTACATAATTTAATCCTTTTTTAACTTGGGAAGCACAAATGTGCTTTAGCCTTGGCTTTTAGTCTTGACTGTGCAACACAGGCTCTGGATCAAGGGACTTAAAATCTCATCATCCTAATGCCAGTAAGTGACAGAAAATCTTTTTCATAGTACTGTAGGAACCATTCATGTTGAGTAAATTATGTGCTACAGTAAAGCATTGTTCAGAAAGTTTTAGATAATATAATGAGCATGAGAATTCCATCAGTTTGGTGGATTCATTCAGGAAAGTTTTGTAATATGGTTTTTAAGCCTGAGATTTATTGCTCTTAGATTTAGAGTTAAAAAAATTAGGTAATAGTCAAGCAATAAATTATGGAATTGTGAGTCATAGCAATTACTAAGCAGCAAAAAGACAAAAATTAAAGAAAATATAACTATTATTTTAAAATACAAACTGTAGTTTACTGTCATCTTACTACCAGAGAAATCTTGATTTCACTGTCAGTTTACTAGCTATAATAAATAATAGGAAATACTGGCTGTAATAAGAAATCAAAAATTTTAAAGCAAAACAGGACACAATTAAAAAAATTTTAAAGGTGATCTTATTCTACTGACAAAATAATAACAATATGCAGTATTTAAGCTTTCTGTTTCATTCAAAGAGTAGCATAAGATGAAATGTCTTGTTAAGAATGTTGGAATGTTTTTATTTTAATAGCCAACTGTCACAACATTCCATTCTGTAGTGAGCCTTATCCACTTTCAATTTCTCATCTAATGATCAGTTAGCCCCATGGCTCATAGCTTGGTGGCATCTGCATTGGAAGAGCAGGAATTTTAGCTCTTCCACGAATGACAATAGTCAATGTGGGAAGGAATGGAGAAACTTCAAGGCAACAAACAGATGTAAAAATCTCCTTGTCCTTCTTCCCAACAGCTGTCAGTCACAGGATGTCCACAACAAGACACCCCTGAGAGCAGAAGTGAGCTGTCTCTTCTGCTTGTCATCTTCATAGAAGGTTCACAGCGGGTAGAATAACAAGACTGACTACCTGGTCAATCCAGGCTTGGGGATATATAACAATAAGAATGACATTAAACAAATGAACAAGGATGGCAGGGCACTTTCTTTGTTGAATGTCTGTTTAGCACACATGACTCCAGTGACTGGGAGAACAATGGAGATCCCAAGAGAATTCACAACCAGCTTGTATCAAACCCTCAGTTTTGACTAAGTGATTGGCCCTTTACTTTTCATTGTCAAAGGCTTCCAAAAGCTCATTAAGACGATGCCTTGTTCTTCTTCCTTCTCACAAACAGGATTACAGTACTGTCTATTAACTTGCTTAAGAACACACTTTTTTGTTGTTCTTGTTTTCGCTCTCAAGAGCTTGATTGACAGTACCCTGGGAGATGTCATCATCATGTCTGTAGCAATCACTGTAGCATCCTTGAGCGACAGACATGTTGTGAAGACTCTCCCAGGTATTTGAAATAGCTGTCAATGAACCAGAAGGATGGCTTCTTGTAGGGTTCACTTGTCCAACATTTTAACACCAACTGATGTCTATTTAAAGAGCAGATAAGAAAAAAGACAGTAAATGGTGCAGGAGAAAAGAAGAAGAGGGAGAATAAGTTCATTAAGGGCCTTCATCTGAAAGCAGCATGTGCGGAATGTCAATTCAATCATAGAATTGACAGCTATTCTCTGGTGTCATTCTGCCACAATGGCTTCTTTGACAATTTATAAAATGGACCCTTTGTAGATGTCAGTGAGTGGCACTGCATACATTTGTGAATGCCCTGCATAACTAACATTCTCCCTTATGCCACATTTCCAGGCTTTATCCAAAGAATCTTTTCAGACCAACCCAGAGAATTGGTGTAAGAAGACCCAATGAACCTGCCTTATCCCCCTATTTACTGTTGTAGATGAAAAGTGTCAGGTCATAAGTCAGAATGCCTAACCATTTTGAAAAATACTCTTAGGCTACGAGATATTTCTGAGCTTTGTTGCTCTACTAACACAAATGCAAAATTCATCTAATCACTTATTAACTTTATAATGAGCCTAGTACAAGCTGATTTTATTATTCCAGGCTAAATTTGATCTTTCAACACATATATAGGTCATTCCCATGAATTGAGTCAATCAACCCTCTGCACACTCAAGAGAATTTTTTAAAAGTATCAGTAGCACTGACAGTAGGTAAAAAAAAACAGTGTAGAAAGTTACAAAAATTTATCAGCACTCAAGTTCTATATCATATTACTAGACTATTCTTTTGTTGTTTAAACATTTTTTTCTGGTCAATTAGAGTTGAATGAGTAAAAAAAAAGTCTTAAAAAATACAGAATGCATTTCTAAATGTTAAAGATAAAAATTCCTATTTAAATTTTAGTCATTCACTCTACATACTGGAAAATTGTTTATTTTATTTTTATTCTAGCAGTGCTTTTATAAATTGTCATTCTTAAATTGGCAGTACATACACAGCATTTCAATAAAGTTGATAAATATATGTTTTGCTTATTGTAGTAATCACAAAAATTGATTTGACCAGATCAATGGCAATTTTGTTCACTGTACTGATACTAAAATTACAAAATATGTAAATTATATTTTCATGATAAGATTATTGAGCGCTCATTTTTAGTGGCAGGTAACAGAGACACATTTCTGTTTGTCAAAGAAATATTCATTGACTTATTAATCATTTCAACTATGTTGGCTTTCTATGAAAGGATAGCTTTACAGCCTCTCAAGTAGTTATAATGATAAAGATATAAATTTCATCTGTCAATAGTAGATACAGAGAAGAAAACATCAAATAGTTGATTGTATATGTAAATTATTTCTGCTATTCTAACATTATATGTCTATTTACTGCATTTGGTAATAGTCAACATTCTATTATGTGTAGTATTAGTGCTAATTTTGGCTAAAATGAAGAGAGGCACAACATAATTCTACAGTTAATTTACAAAGTTCTGGAGATGGGAGGAAGATTAAAGACCCATGTAGCTAACATTATTTTACCTTTGAAGGAAATAAAGCCATAAAGTTAACTGTTTTTTTAATTTTGGGAAAATGTATACATATGCGTATATATGTGAAATGCTGGAAACTATTCAGCCTAAAAAAAAGAAAAGAAATTCTGTCATTTGGGACAACATGAGTAAATCTGGAGAATATTATGCTAAGTGAAATAAGCCAAGCACAGAAAAACAAATACTGCATAATTCTACACATATACGTTGTTTTAAAAAGTCAAGTCACACTTATGAAGCAGAGAGTACAATGGTGGTTGTTAGGGGTTTGGGGGTGGAGAGGGTTTCAGTTAAACAACATTTTAGTCAAAAAGATTGAATAAGCTCTGGAGATCTGTTGGACAGTATGGTGACTATAGTTGATAGTAATGTCTTGTATACCTGAAAATTGCTAAGAGATTAGATCTTAAATGTTCTCACCATAAAAAAGATAGGTATTTACAACCATGTGTATGTTAATTAGTTTGACTTAATCATTTCACAATGTATCCATATGTCAAAACATTATGACACTGTATGCCATAGTATATATAATTTTATTTGTCACATGACTTCATGAAGTTAAAAAATAAAAAAGTCTGCAGAATATTCACAACAATGAAACAATGCAAGGCATAAAACATGATAAGTTAATCGTAGTTTTAACAAATGTTTGTTTCATAAAAATATTTAGAGGTACATAAATAAATGTTTCTAATATAAATTGAGATCTTGTTTTCAATAAGACATTGATCTTACTTAATAAAATCACTCTGGACTTTTAAAAATGAACAGTCGAATTCAGTAATATAACCAATCAATTCTTTAATACTTAAAATAAATCTGTTTGATTTTGAATGCTTGCTTATTTTTTCATACTAATTTCATATATAAAGAAATACGTTTGTGCCATTTTTTACCATGGAAAAACTGAAAACTGTAACTGTTGATTCTGTTAAAAAATTACAAGATACCTCTTTCAGTCACACAAATATTGATATAGAAGATCAAAAACCAATAATAAACTTTTTGTATAGATCTATAAAGGTTTTCTAAAGTGTGAAGCTATTGACTGTCTTACTAAAGACCATCAACCTTCAAAAGACTAATAATATGATTTGTTTCCGTGAAAATATTTGAAAATATTTGAAGTTTATTTTGAAGTTCCTGAATTGATGTTTGGGTTAAGTCTTTGATGAGAACTAATGATGATGTGTGTTATTCATCTATTAGCGGACTTAATATTCTCATGAGAAGTACATTTGTAATTTGGCACATATATGTATGCAATATGTGTGGTTACTTCACAGGAAACTACTGATATGATATTGATTTTCATCCTAGTCATACAACTCTTGTTCAACGAGAATCAGGTGATAAAACAGATGTGGGGCAGAGGGCAGTGCATAATGACAAAGTACAAGCATCATGCTAGGCTGATAGATTGCAATGGTACTAAATAAGATACATGCCTACCATCCTCGTTAGAATAGTATTTTCAGAATTTTGGGGACAAACTTTGAATATGCACAATAACCAATTGTTAAAGAGGTATCTATCACTAAATAAGCAACATTTTTCAAGTTTGTAATCTATATCACAAAAATGTATTTATCACCAAAAAAGTGCTTTTCTTTGGTGAATAATTCTGTGACATTCAATAATTTAAGTTATAACATCATTCTTTTATTCAGAGGCCAATTTTACTTGGCCAATTTTACTTGACTTATTTACTTGACCAATTTACTTGGCCAATTTTACTTGACCTTATTCCAAAAAAGTAATATTAAATTTAATTTTTACCCGATTAGGCTGTTTCTATGACATCAATCAGAGGTTCCTCAACATTTTTGGCATTAAGACCAGTTGGTGGAAGACAATTTTTCTACAGACGAGGGGGTAGAGATCATCGGGCATTAGATTCTCATAAGAAGCATGCAACCTAGATTCCTGGCGTGTTCAGTTCACAATAGGGCTTGCACTCCTACTGATCTGACAGAAGGCAGAGCTCTGCTCACCTGCTGCTCACCTCCTGCTGTGTGGCTTGGTTCCTAACAGGCCACTGCCAGTAGCGGTTTGTGGTCCAAGGTTGGGGGCCCCGACATAGAGACATGACACTATGTAAGGGAATTATGAACACCTGTTTTTGAAAATAGATTAATATTAAAGTGGAGACTGACGCAGGAAAAAGAATTCGTCAAAAAGAATAGTTCAGCAGCACCTATTTTTTATATTACTTTTTCTTCTACTTATCTATAAGTTTAAAAAAGAGAAAATTTTAGAAGTTAGGTGTTAAGACTGAAAATAACTAAAAGAAATGGCAATTTGAGGAAGACCTTTCCAGTCACAAAGTAAATCACATAAAGATCTCAGCATGAAAATCCCTCAGGACAACTTCCAGAGGTTATAAATTTATTACTTCTTGCATATTTTTCATAGGCACTGATAGCAGCAATAGCCTTAATAACTTCAGTGAAAGTAACTTAAGTGGAAAGCTGGGCTTGGTGGCTCAGCCTATAATCCCAGCTCTTTGGGAGGCCGAGGCGAGTGGATTGCCTGAACACGTGGGTTCGAGACCAGTCTCGTCTCTACAAAAAAAAAAAAAGAAAGAAAGAAAAGAAAGTAACTTAAGTGTATATAAACCATATTCCTATGTGTATAACCATATCCTCATCTACATACACATTTTATTTATAGTTCTTGTCTACCATATAGCTTTCTGATATAATGTTTACAGAAGATGGATTGAATTTAAAAATGTGAAAAATTCAAAAAGAACGATTCTAACAGTGTGTCACAACCAGTCTTGCATACTGACTAACATTATCATGGAAGTAAATGATTCATCATATCAAATAAATTTATTTAAATTTTTTTATTTTTAAATATGAAGTATTAAAATAAAAGTTTGCAGGTTAATACAGCAAACTTCCATGTAACAAACCCAGCAAAGTAGATGAAAATACAAATATTTTATAATATTGCTTCATATATTGTTCTTTTAAATGCAAAATTCTTCATGCATTGCAAATTAAGACCAACTTATTGATGTTCATTTCATGGGAAAAGTATAGATTAAAAATTCTAAGACCTTTCTTCAGAAGGAGGCTGTCTGATAGTAATAATGATCGTGATTTTTTTTTTTTCCAAAAGTTTCTGAGTCCAAGTTGAGTTCTCTTTTCACTATTTCAAATATTTGATATTTGGAGACAATAGGATCTAGTTGTTTACACTGTTAGTAGTGACCATATTTTTAGAGATCAAATTTTTATTACCCACTAGATTCTTTGTATATAAAACTTGCATGAAGTCTACACTCAATCCACAATTATGTTGGGAACCACAATAAGACTAACAGCACACATCACATCCTTCATATATATATATTTTTTAACTTTTAATTTTAAAGATGTGGGGTACAATTCAGGGTTAGGTATACAAATATTCATTATGCAACATGCTTCATACACTGTTTCGTTCAATTAATTTTGCTAGGTTTTGTTTATTAAATAAATAATAAAATTAGAAGTGACGGTTAGAACATGTTTAAGGGCCAGGTGACATACACATAGGCTATATATTTATAAGGTTAGAGTGAGTAAATATAGGGTACAAATATTTTAGTACATGGAAATACGAATTTATCACCATTGAACATGAATGATTATGGTCTTCTGATACATATTTATTAGAATCTCAGACAAGATTTGTAGGAGCAAGAAACAGAAACTGACTCTAGTCAATTTAAACTAAAAAACAAAGTAAGAACAATTTATTGTGAGGGAATGACGTAGCTCCAGAAATCTTAAGGAAGGCCAGAGAACAAGGTTTGAAGGTTATCCACCCAACACCGTTTAGAGATTGGTGATGTCACCACAGTCACTGCCACTGTCTCTGGACACTGCTACTCACAGAGACTCCCTTGCCAACCCCATACGCCAGGGCAGAGTCTGTTACTCCCACTGGCTTTGAAAATTAGGTGTAGCTGCAGACTTTGCTGTCTCTGATACACAGCATCTAGCAGGATTCTGTTGTGATCTGTGAGTCTCCTTGTTTATTGCTTCCATTTCAAAGTCAGGGATGGAGGCCTCCGACTGGCCGAATAGAGATCACGTGCCTATTATCTTCACTGCAAGGGAGTCTGGGAAGTCACTTTTTGACAACTTCAAATTCTATTGTGGGAAGTGAACATCCCAGTTCTGAGAAATGGTACACAAGCTGGGTGACCAATAAGTAGCAGGTGTCTACTGTCATTGTGAAATAAGACATGAAATTCAGCCAGGCATGGTGGCTGAAGCCTGTCATCCCAGCACTTTGGGAGGCCGAGGTGAGGGGATTGCATGAGCCCAAGGGTTCAAGAATACCACGGGCGACTTGACAAGGCCTCATCTCTCCAGTAAGTCAAAAAATTAGCCAGGCGTGGTAGCATGCGCCTGTAGTTCTGGCTACTTGGAAGGCTGAGGGGGAAGGATGACTGGAGCCAAGTGGGTCAAGGTTGCGGTGGCCGTGAGTGTGCCACTACACTCCAGCCTGGGGGGACAGAATGAGACTTAAACTCAAAAAAAGAAAAGAAAAGAAAAGAAAAGAAATGAAATTCCATCACCTATGGAAAAATAATCTTGAAAAAATATTAATGAACCTATATCTGATAAAATATTTAACCATCTTGAACTTGATTGACAGCACCCCAAATTAAAAATGAGTCATCTCCATGGCGGTAACATTTAAATAATTTACTAATAGCAAATACTAAATGGGATGCAGAGAAATATTTTATATTTGTTGATGTTTTCAGGGTATATTGACCCTACACTGCTACAAATAGCATCACAACAAAATTCTACAATGCTCATAAAAATAGTTACTACATTTAGAAAAACAGAAACTTTGAGTTCACATTTTTGTGACAGATAAATACAGTTCCATCCCTCACTCCCTGTACACAAATTTTTATAACATTACTTTGATTAGTTTTGCAAATTCTTTCAACACTCAGGCAGAATTCCTCTCCAAGTTGTCACATACACTTATGTGAATAACTGACTATGGTTGGGTTCAATCTGTGACTGAAGAACAATACAGTCAAATTTGTCTCCTGTAGTGTTGATGCAATCTACACATTATCTCTTAATTCCCTTTATCTAAACCACATGTGACTGTTCCCACACCCCAAAAACCCCAGCTCACAGAAGGTTAATGCAGAAACTCTGTTATTCTTATTTCCAGTATGAAAAAAAGGCAGATGACATCACTGTGTCTAGATGATTCCTGAAGAGTGAGATAGTAAATGAAGCCATGTGAAACTCTCTTTATGAAGACATTAGAAAAACATACCATGAATGAATTTCACAAAGCTTTTCACTGGATTTTAGAAAATCACAAAGTATATACAGTAAAAGGGGCAGGGATCATCGTTCACTTGTTCATTCAACAAATATTTATTGAGTGCCTACTAAGTGCTGTAGTCATTTGGTATACATAGATAACCAAAACAGATTCCCTTTCCAAACCAAAATGGAATTCTTTCCTTATGGAACTTAAAATCTGGTAGAGTTGTGAACAATAAAAGTAAGTATTAAAACAAGGATATAGTGACAAAAACTATGACGAATACTAAGTTCGAGCCTTGTTTTGTCAGAGCTGTGTTTTTTGTAGTCATTTCTTCAATGATTTAGAGAAAGAAGAAGAAGGAGGAAGAGGAGGAGGAAGATGATACTGAGAACGGAAGTATGGGAGAAGGGCAGCCGGCAATTCTAAACAGAATGCTTGCTTTGCATCACAGAGAAGGTAATATCTGAACAAAGATTTGGAGACAATAAGGCTGGTTACCATGCCAGTGTCTGGGAAACAAGCATAGTAGACAGAAAGGACAGCCAGTGGAAAGGCAGGATGATGTCTGTTGTGTTTGAGGACTCATGAAAGCCAGCATGGCTGGAGTGTGGTGATCCAAAGGGGAGGACAGCAGTAGTGGGTGAGGTAGGCCTTGACACCCCAACCTGCAATATGGCTCTACCATGTGGTGACTTAGGCGTAATACCTGACATCGCTAGACCTCTCAGTTCTCACCTACACGATCAATAAACCAAATGAGCGCGACGTCTTTCACATGTCATAGGATGCACAACAAGAGTTCAAGATGCTAGTTAGTCTCTGATGGTAGGCCCAGACCTCTTTACAAGTTCCTCAAGAGATTGTAGCGATTCTGGTGAGAGGAATGCTCACCATGGAAGCTGGCAGAAGATGGGGGTGTGTGTGTGTGAGTGGTTTAATATTATAATTTTATGTTTACAAGATAGTTATTTTGGAAATTCGGCTACAAAAAAATTAAAGTTTGAAAATATCTTCGTGGCTGTTGTGGATATTTTTGACAAATCAAAGCAAGGGATTAGGGACACACTGAAATTTGGCCTAATACATTTTTCACAAGCGAGCATAACAGACAGTAGGTTGAGAAAACTGTTAAACCTTTTTCAACATCTCATGGAAGCAAGAATAAAATAAAGTGAATGTGAGGTCAACTATGAACTTTGAATTATCCCGTATTACAAAGTTAATGCGGCAATAGAAGTACATGTTCTTATAATCTAGAACATGAAAAAATAACCAACCAGAGCTAACTTATACAATGTTGTTCAGGAAGTGCTTCAATCTATCATTAGGACATTCTCAATGTGGAGACAGATAGACATGGCTATTCTAGAGCACACATACTGGATAGTAAGATAAAACCATTTATCTTTTATTTATTTTGTTTTAGGTGTAGTTGAAAGAGCTTTAGACAGATTTGGATTAACTCGTTATGTAAACACGGACAATTCAATAAATGTTTCTAATTATTAATATCAGCAGCATGATCACATAGCTGGATTTTAATAAATTTTTATCTAAGAAACGATTTTTTTTTTTTTTGAATCAGAGTCTCACTCTGTCACCCAGACTGGAGGACAGTGGCAAACTCACGGCCACCACAGCCTCAACCTCCCAGGCTCAGGCGATCCTTCTGCCTCAGTCTTCCAAGTTGCTGGAACTAAGGAAATTATTTTTTAAAGTAGACTAAATTGATGTTTTGCTTAGTGAATTATCCATTTTAAGTCATTTAAATCAGTTTCAATGCCAAGTTCTTATAATAGTTCATTCTCATTCAACTCTTGATTAACTCTATGGATTAGTCACTTGATTATTTGTAAAAGGTCAGACATCACAAATATCTAATACCAATATTGTTTATGCAGGCCTTCCTAGACACTCTGGAGTCAACATCTTTGGATGTAATAGCCAATATCTATTTTCTCTAATGTAATGGACTGCTGTTTTTAAATTCTAGGAAACCAGTGCCTTTTCTGTGAGCATTTTAATAAAGATTTACCGGCCATTGAGCTTTTCTGTCTGACTTTTTGATAGATGATACTTGCATAACACTTGAGCATAATAGGGAAAACCATTGATGAAATGGGAAGCTGTGGTTACTTTTGCAGTTGATGTTGTGTATCATATTTACAGTGGATTTTCTGTCTTCACAGACACTTGATTTGGCTGGCTTAATGGTGACATACAATTCTTGATCCATTTTAATCCACCTTCGATACAACAATAAGGTGAACTTGAATATTTTACATGCCACACTCACTTTCAGTGATATATGCAAACACATGAAACGGCTTGTTCCAGAACATTGAAATAAATATGACTAATATTCTCTGGACTTACTCCTTACACTGTTGAAGTTCATAAACATGTAGCACTACCAACTCCTCCTTGCAAACTTATATATGAATGTAGAAAACTATCATTTATTTATTTATTTATTTTAAAAATTAAAGCAGGAGTTGTTGAGAGGACAGAAAAGCTCCCGCGGTGGGAGGGACCCGAAGGGGTTGCCCCGTTTTTTTTTTAAGCTAGAAATACTATCGCATGGCCTATAGTAATAACATGATATAAAGATGTAATAACATGATATAAAGATGTATGTGTGAGACGCATTCTTAGAACTTCTATAGAAGCAATAAGCATGATGTTAAAGTCATTGCATGTTCAAGAAACGTCTTCATTCAATTCAATGGAAAAAAAACCCACTAATAGTCAAACAAAAAGTTAGTCATCAAATGAATCAAATATCCACAATATCAATAAAGATAACTGATCTCCAACCAGGCAAAGTGAGGACCAAAGGGAGGCCCAAACTTTACCTGTACAATGTCCACGTGTATACCTAATCCTGAATTGCACTCCACGTCTTTAAAATAAAATATACAGATTAAATAAATAAATAAGTAAAAAATTCACTCAATCAAATTTTTCAGTTTTTTGAGAAGACGTGGTATAAATATCACCCATGAAAGAACAATTATATCATAAGATGGTGTAAAAATTCAAGCAAAATAAGCAATTAAGATAACAAACTCAGTTTAAATCAATGATAATTGCTTATAGTCTGAATAGGATTTTTATAAATGTCTATACACAAATACTTTTCAGATCATTTTTCTGATGCAATGTCTGTATTCTGCACAAAAGAACAAGACACACCTTGGAATATTACATAGTTTTAAGCCAGTAAAGTCTGAGATTTTTTTTAAAAAGAGAACATATATTAGTTTTATAAACATATTTATTTTCTGCTGTAGCAAATTGCTACAAATATAGTGGTTAAAAGATCACAAGTTAATTATCTTGCAGTTTTATAGTTCAAAGTCTGATGCAGATCTCCTTGTGCTAAAATCAAGGTGTGGACAACCTGTATTCATTCTGGAGGCTCGAAGGGAGAATGCATGTCCTTGTCATTTCTAGCTTCTAAAGCCTACCCCCATTTCTTGGCCCAAAGTCCTTTTAGTCCATCTTAAAAGTCACAAACTTCACATCTTTCTGGCACATCTTCAATTGTCAAATTTCTCTCTCTGACAAAGTTAGAATGGGTCATCTGATTTTAAGTATTCATGATTACATTTGACACACAGAATAATTTGAGATGATATTCTCATCTTTAGATCTTTACCTTAATTGCACCTGCAAAGTCCCTTTTGCCATGTAAGGTAGAGTATTCACAGGTTCCAGGCATTAGGGCCCAGACATCCTCAGAGGGCCTACTAGCAGAAAATTAAGACATTGACTGTGGTTGCCACCATTGCTCCAATTCTTGTCATTATCATTTATTGAATTTTTATTTTCCTGTTTATTGTGAAGTTTAAAAATGATCTGAATCAAAATCTGGCAACTTTACAGGGTATGAAAATAACCTTGCTGTTCTTTGGTTTCTCAGAAAGTCCGCAGAATTTTCTGGTTCATTTTCTAGGGCCAGCAGTTTGGAGGATGCTCCCCCAAATTTCTGTCAGTTCTTACAGCTAAGAAAATTCAGAGACTATTATTTTGTACTTAGAAAGGACTTTTACTTTGCCTTTAAGCCTTTTCCCCTTTGAAATAAGTTTAAAAATGTATGTTGTATCCTACGGTATTGAAAAGAGCAGTGGTTATTTAGTCATTAAAAAAAGAAAGAAAAGAAAAAACAAGTTGTGCTGCTTTTATACATTATGTGAACTTAATATATAAAATTCACTTCATCTATCTCTCTTATGTTTTGTCCATTCCAACCACATCTCGTCATGTGGGTATGAGGGTCAAATGCACAGACGTTAAATCTGTAAGCAAAACGAGGCTACACAAATGTTGGTTATGAATAATAATTTATTCTCCTAGCACCTACTAGATAGGATATTGTTAATTAAAATTGTAAAGGCATGTACACAAAAACAGGCAGGAAAAAGATAAGTTACTGATTAGATGGGTCAAGAGATAGTTCTAGAACGTTCACATTTGTTTTTCTCTCTGGTATTTCCCTTTATTTGGAATTTCTCTAGATGTTTTGGAATTTCAAAATAACAAGACACAACTTGGAACATCACAGAGTTTCACACCAGTGAAGTCTGAGATTTTTTTTTTTAAAGAGAGCTCAAATATTCACTTTATTTATTTATTTACTTTCTGGCTGTAGCATATTTAAAAACTTCAAGTCCCCTTTTGAGATGGGGCTCCGCTCTGGGGTGAGAACAGGTGTTAAATTCAGCACTAGGGCAGCATATATTAAATTTCTGAAGACCTTAGGGTGGACAAATGAAAGCCCTCATGCCACTTTTCCTTCGAAACAACTGTTTCCAAAGAATATAGCTCAGCCCATTCCAGGCACTCAGAAAGGTCTGGTCAAAAAGGTGAATTTGCTTTCCTTTCAGTTTGCTTTTGAGCAGGGAGGTAAGTGGGGAGGGGGATGGACATAATGCCTGCAGTGGCTTTGTGGGTTTTGCTTATCGGGGCTCACCTGGGTTAGTCTTTTAATTATCAAACTACTTTCTGCTAAGCCTTTGTGGGTACAGGTAATACAACTGGAATTTTGATTACTGACAAAATAAATGGCGTGTGGATGGTTTTTCATGGCAACTCTACTTTGAGGCTCAGGGTACCTTCTCCCCTTCAGATTCATAGCATCCACCCCACAGAAGCACATAATACTTCCCAGAAGATTCCTCTGCCAGGGGGCTCACGATAAAATCCCTCCGCAGCCAGACAAGTCGGCCTTTATTTTTTGTATTGCTGTGGGCATCTCACATGACATTCCCAAATAAGGTATTGCACTACCAGCCTGCTATGATTACTAGTAATGACTTAACTGCAAAGGAATTATAACAGTATGAATAACAGTGGTTTGCACTGTGAATGTCCTAGCTACTCCAAAAATGCCAGAGCAAGAAATAGAGAATGCTTCTCATTTGCCAGTTTAAAAGGAGTAAAAGTCAGAAGACTACAACTGCCGCTAATCTGTAAACACTGATTGTTCATTTGACAGCAGGAAGCAACACAATGTAAGACAAGCAATGGTGTTCGCCATTGTGCTGTGTACAAAGGCGATTACATTAAGGGAATGAAAGGAATATAAAAATTATATTCAAATGCTAGGCCTTTGGGAAGAAAAAGAGTTTTATGTGCATTTTGGCTTTGACTTTTTGGAATGATCACGTTGTCATTGTCATGGGGCACATGTCTTGCCCCATATATTCATAACAGGCACTATAGATTAGTGACATAAAAGTGCAAAATTAAATTTACACTCTCAGTTGTATTACTAGGCCTCTGCTTGCTTCCAAAAACAATTTGAGTTAGATTGCAAAACAAATATAACATCACTTCACAATGTATAGAAAACAAATTAAAAGGAACATATATTAAAAGACATTATTTAGTGTATAGCATGTGAGGTTAAAAATGAATTAAATAGTTTACCCACCTAAGGTTCAATAAATATTCCTATTATATATGTACACTTCAAATAGTCATTTATTTATTGAACTGATTCTTACCCTCCAGAATTGTAGTCTACAATTAAAGATTATAGATGAGATCAACCTTTGGATAGCATTATAAATTAGGGCAGTGAATTTAGCAGACGTTCATTTCACAGGAGAAGGCAAAATGAGAACAACTTCTCAGTCTAGAGAATAAATTAATGCTTTTCAGCATCTATAATTTAAAAATTGGTAATATCATCACATACAGGGCTTCTCATACTATAATAAGTAAACACTAGTTTGTAACTGAAAGAATGCTGAATTTCACGAATAAAAGACAAACATAACTTGTTCTGATAGCTTATTTGTAAGCATTTTGGGGCTTGAAAATAGAGTGGATTTGAGGACCTCTGGATTATTTTATAAAGCCTGGGGCAACTACTGGACATTCCTCTTAACCAGGTATCTTTTCCACTCCAAGGGATCCCAGTGTGATTTAATTGCCCCCTTTCATGATGACGTGAAGGTACCCCCTTAAACACCTGAACTACCTCTCCTGATACTATTCATATGAACACTGGCATTGTGATGTCTTGGCAAGTCAGATGAATGAGAATGGGGAGGTAACCCAATTGGTTGTGGATGTCTTTCACGACTGCATTTACCTGTAGAGGTGTATTGGCAACACCTACCAGATGGGTTATGAGCTGGGAATTTCACCTCTTCCGCAGTTAGAACTACATCCTGTCCAGATCTCTTCCTCTCTAGGTTTAAATACTTGGTTTCTTCCTCGTGGGACAAGGTGACTCAAAACCTGTAATCCCAGCACGATGGGAGGCCGAGGTGAGGGGATTGCCTGAGCCCACGGGTTCGAGATCAGCCTGGGCAACTTGGCGAGACCTCATCTCTACAATAAATCAAAAAATTAGCTTGGCGTGGTAGCGTGCACCTGTAGTTCCAGCTACTTGGAAGGCAGACGCAGAAGGGTCGCTGGAGCCCAGCAGGTCAACACTGGGGTGACCGTGAGTGTGCAACTGCACTCCAGTCTGGGCGACAGAGTGAGACCTCAACTCAAACAAACAAACAAACAAAAAAACGAGAAATGAATTATACTTGGGATTCTTGAATAATTATCAGAAAAGATTGACTCTGAGAATTGCCATTTTTAAGGCTTTCACAGTATCTAAGCTGGCGGTTAGGAACTGGACTGATACGAACATAAAAGTTATATTAAAGTCATGCCACAAAACATACCAATTAATTTCATTTGTTAGTCACAAAATAATTTCTGTTCCCTCATTTAAAAAATTTTTTAACTTTTTAAAAAAATTTTTATTTTAGACAGGGTTTTACTCTGTTGCCCAGGCTGGAGTGCAGTAGTACAATCATAGCTCACTGCAGGTTCAAATTCCTGGGCCCTAGGGGTCCTCCCAACTCAGCCTCCTGAGTAGCTGGAATGACAAATGTGTGCCACCACCCCTGGCTAACTTTTTAACTTCGTGATCCTCCCTCCTCAGCCACCCAAAGTACTGGATTACAGGCATTAACCACTGAACTCAACCTATTTTCTCATTGTTTAAATGAGGTTAGAGGTTAACATATTATGGCTCATGGGCCAAATGCAATCTGTTATCTGTTTGTCTTGGCCCATAGGCACAAAGTCATCTACAAGTTGTTGAAAACAAAAGTAGAATAATATTTCATGGCATATGAAAATTATATGAAATTCAAATCTCGGTGTCTATAAATAGATATTTCTGGAACACAGCCATGCTCATTTATTGATGCATTGTCCGTGACTGCTTCTGACTGCAACAGCAGAGGCAAGTCGTTGCAATGGAGATCATATGACCTGCAAAGTCTCAAATATTGACTGTCTGGTCCTTTATGGAAAAAATAAAAGCTTGCAGACCTCTGACCTGGATTATTTACTCTTCAGGGTCAGAGACCATATTTTGTACATTTCCAACACCCTCTAGATTGAAGAAGACATAAAAGGTGATCAATGAGAACTCATTCTTGCTGGCTCCCAGGCATGACTGCCAATTCAAAACAGGTGTAGACTGTGCAGCAAACACGATACTGCAGCCCAGAGAGGTTTTGCACGATACGAGCAGTTCTTCCAATGTTCAGGACAACGTGGCTTCATATTGAGCACATGTCTGTATAATTAATCATTCCTCTCACTGTAATTTCATTCTACACATGGAGACTGTTTACCTTGGAGTGATAATATTAATAATACAAAAGAGAACCTTACATATCAACCCGCAATAGAAAGAAAAATAATGCACAACAAAAAAAGACATCGAAATAGGAACAATATTAATTTCTAATATAAAATGATCACCTACTGGGTGACAAACTCTTATTGTCATCTATTATTTTTTTTCTTTAATACAGAAATCCTTTGAGGTTGCTTTATTACTGTAACCGTCTAGGTGATGAAGAAACAGAGATTTATTGTGGTTGAGAAACTTCCACAAGGTTTGAAAAGTTTGGAGGGCCTGGTTGGGTGGCTTAGCTTATAATCCCAGCACTGGGAGGCCGAGGCGAGAGCATTGCCTCAGCCTGCAGGTTTGAGACCAGCTCAGACAACTTGGTGAGACCTCGTCTCTACAATAAATCAAAAATTCGCCGGCGTGTTAGTGCTCGTCTGTACTTCCAGCTACTTGGAAGACTGAAGTAGAAGGATCACCGGAGCCCAACAGGTCATCACTAGGGTGGCCGTGAGTGTGCCACTGCACTCCAGCCTGGGTGACAGGGTAAGAATCCAACTCAAAAAAGAAAAAGAAAATTTGGGGAAACTAGAATGTAGATTTGACTCTTCCTCGATAGGCATCGGTGATGGGCTGAATTGTGTCTTCTGCCCTCTCGAATGTGATGTTGAAGGCCTCACACCCAATAGGATCAATCTTTAAAGAGGAAATTAAGTGAAAAAATGAGGTCACTAGGGTGGACTCTAACCCAATATAATTGGTGTCCTTAAAGAAGAAGAAATTTAGACACTGACGTGTCCAGAGGGAAGACAACATGAAAATATAGGGAGAGGATGGCCATCTCGCAAGGAGAGAGGCCCCAAAACATACCAACTCTGCTGACACTTGATATTGGACTTTTCACCTCCAGAACTGGGGAAAAATACAACTCTGTTGTTTAAGACACACAATCTCAGGTATTTTATTATGACAACCCTAGAAAACTAATATAGTATCTATAAAAGCTTAAGAAAAATGTGATTCTCATAAGACTGAACACCTACTATTAAGACTGTTAATAAAAAAAGATTTTGATGTATGAGGAGTCACTCATGTTCCAAACCTACCTTCAAGTTTTTATAAATATTTTGAGATCCTACCGTGTGAAAGAATTGTCCTAGTCATTCTGAAGGTACTGGTGAACAAATAAGACAAAATCCCTGACCTTACGTAGCTTACATTCCACTGGGGAGACAGTCAAGAAACATATGAAGAAAGACATAACTCATGTATTTCAGGTAGAAATAGAGACTTCATGGGAGGTGATTTTGCTCTAGTAATTGTAAAGAACACTGAAGTTATTTGAGATGAACTTACATGGTGAGAAGACATTTTTAAAATTGAGGAAAAATCTTCCAAAAGAGTCCAGAGTTTCCAAGATAGGGAAGGTTTTTGCATAGATAAGTAAATGGTAGAAAGACCACTGTGACCAAAGCATGAAGAAAAAGGAAAGCATGAGAGTTGAGGATAGAGAAGGAAGCAGGGCTTTTTACCTTCAGGGGAAGAATTGGAGGGGTTTGGAGCCAGGGAATAAAATGATAAGGTTTAAGTTTTTAAAAGATTGTTTTTGTTCGCTCTTTAGGCCAGATGAGCAGTGATGAATTGGATTAGCGTTGTGGATGTAAAAACATTGGAAAGGGGTAAGACTCAAGATAAGTGGTGGTGGTAACATCAGTGGATGTGATGACGTGTTGGATGTAAGTTGTGGGTAAATGGAGGACGTGAACACAGTTCCCTTGTAGAGAGAAGATGATGACAAATTCTGATATATTTTTAAAGTTTGCATATTAAACACACAAGTAGAGACCTGAAATGGACAGTTGGACATACAATTATGGAGGACAAAACAGAAGATAGAGATGGAGAGAAGATGAAAGTGTATTCCAAGCCTTGGCTCTGAAGGTTATACAAAGAGAAACTGTAGCTTGAAAAGAAAGGAGGACTTCAGGTTGGAAAAATCCAGCATTGGAAATCAACAAAGACTCTTGAGAAATAGCCAGTGAATTAAAAAAGATGGTTCCAGAGTGTGTTGTACTAGAGTTTAGAGAGGTTGACCAAGAAGGAAGGAGTAACAAAGCTGTGGAGATCACTTAGAGACATCTTGGGAACAATTTCAGTGAAATGGAAGGATGGCTCAAAGCCCACTGGGGATGGGTGATGAGAGGACTAGACGTGAGAGATCAGGCTGTCTAGAAGATTCCTCTGAGGTAAGTTAATGAAAATGGGAGCAGAGAAAATGAATAGGAGTTGATTAAGACAGGAGGCCATTTTTTTTTAATGTAGTGATATTAACACTTTTGTTTTTATTTGCTTTGTTGTTGGGAATAATTTGGAATTGAGAAAGCCCTGATGACTGAGGGAGAAGGGGCTTAGTTGTATTAGGTTGGTTTGGCAGTAATTGTGGTTTTGGACCGTTAATTTTTAAATCATTATCACTAGGCTCAAATACATCTTTATTAATCAAGATAGGAACCATTACAATCAACACATTTTCACCAATGAGAAATAAGTAAAAATCTGTGTTTCGGGATTCAACGAACTCTTGAAAAGCATTTTCTGAATCCTGCTGGTTGTGGAAGTGTTGTCCCTGCAAAAAATTGTTGAGATGCTTGAAGAAGTGGTAGTTGGTTGGCGAGCGGACAGGTGAATACGGCAGAGGAGGCAAAACTTCGTAGCCCAATTCATTCAACTTTCGAAGCATTGGTTGGGTGATGTGCGGTCAGGCATTGTTGTGGAGAAGAATTGGGCCCTTTCTGTTGCCCAATGCCAGCTGCGGGTGTTGCTGCTTTCAGTGTGTCTCACCGATGGCCTGAGCATCCTTCTCAGGTGTCATGGTTTCACTGGGATTCAGAAAGCTGTAGTGGATCAAACCAGCAGCAGTCCACCAAACAGTGACCATGACCTTTTTCTGCTGCAAGTTTGTCTTTGGAAAGTGCTATGGAGCTTCTTCTCAGTCCAACTACTGAGTTGGTCATCACCAGTTGTCGTATACAATCCACTTTTTGTTGCACACAACACTCTGATCAAGAAATGGTTTGTTGTTGTTTCATAGAATAAGAGAAGTAAACACCTTGAAACAACGATTTTTTTTTTCAGTCAACTCCTGAGGCACTCACTTATCAAGTTTTTTCACCATTTCAATTTGCTGCAAATGCCAACCGACCATAGAATGGTAGATGTTGAGTTACTTGGCAACTTTTTGAGTAGTTGTAAGAGGATCAGCTTCCATGATTGTTCTAAATTGATCATTGATAACTATGCTTCTCATCTTCCAGGCTCTTGTCTCCTTTGCAAAACTTCTTGAACCATCACTGCACTGAACGTGCATTAGCAGTCCCTGGGTCAAATGCCTTGTTGACGTTGCAAGTTGTCTCTGCGGCTTTATGACCCATTTTTTAACTAGAATTAAAAAAGACTCGAATTTGCTTTTTGTCTAACAACATTTCTATAGTCTAAAATACATATTAAATAAAAAGCAAGTAATAAGTCATTAGCAAAAAAACATAAAGTGAGAATTGCACATTACAATGACGTATAACATGACAACATTTATTTAGAAATGTATTTCAACATCAAACGGCAAAAATCAACAATGCCAAACCAAAATAACTTTTGCACAAAACTAATAGAATATGGACAATTAAACAAGAGTGAATGAAGTTCTTCAAACTTCATGTGAAGAAACAGGCCTTAGATAACAGCAAACATCTCTATGGAACAGGAGAAAGGCAGACTATCTTGGTACAGACACAGACACATGAGTAAACTGGATTGTGGGAACATAAGATCAACTCTTATGATCAATATTTTCAAAAACAGTTGATTTAAGATCTTCAGTATAGAGTAAGGGGCCGTGGTATGTTTGAGAGAAGAAAAAGGTGTGAAAATAGTAATTTATGAACTTGGGGAAATGCACTGATGTCTTTATGTGTGCTGACTGCTTATTCGAGATTTGCAAATATAAATATAAAGTGAGATCAGAACGCACAATGAAGGATTTTTTTTTTTTTCTCTAGTCATAGACAGCTGCTGAGGAGGCTGTTGGGTGAATGGTTGAATTCAACCGCTGTTGGGGTTTTGCCAGCAACTACGTCAAAGGGTGAGAAGGACATGGAAGACCAGAGCTTAGCAAGGCATTGGCCATAGTGCTGCCCAGCTATCCAAGGAATCTAAGGAATCTTGGCCAGGAGAGGAGGGGCTGGGGACTGGAATACAGAGGGAGGTAGAGGAAAAGACGGTTTGGAGAGGGGAAAACTAGAGTCATTACTGTAGGCCCATGAAAGTTGAAATGCAGCTGGAATGGAATTACTTCAGCATGTGAATAAGAAAGTTAGAAGGAGGAAGTGAAGTGGGATGTTTAAGGTGGACATTTCTGAAGGGGCTTGACAGAGGTGAAGACAAGATCCAGGAGGATTAATTTTAGGAGTTGAGGAGATCAAAGATTTTAGATGAATCGATGTTGAATTTCTATGAATGACAGCTGGAGTAGCAATGTAGAAATTGATGAGTCAAGAATAAGGATGATGACGGGAGAGAGGTGCTGTGTATTTTTGCTTAAATGATTAGAAAGTGAGAAGTTCTTTATGTCTTAATAACTTGGCTTTTAGGGATAATAGATTCTCTCTGTTTATCCCACCATAAAACAGTGCCCATGAGCTGCTAACGTGGGGTGACTGTGTGGAGGATATCAGAATGACTGAAAAAGACTTCTGAGAAAATCTAACCAATATTCGTATCCCTGTGCACTTATAGATCATTCCAGCTGTTTGGTCGATGTAGCAAAAAAATTCTAGTATTTTTCAGAAATAATCTAGTATTTGCACATTATTTGAAAATTTTTGTTTTCTAATTCATAACAAAAGTTCAAGCTGCGGAGTTTTAAAAAATTCGAATAATTTCTGTCTAGAATACAAGGTTTTCCTAAGTGGACATTTAAAAAAAGCAATCAATAAGTCAAGCAACACCTATAAAATACAGTCAATTTAGTTATATAAGGAAAGTTGGGAAAACAGATTAGAGCACATCTCACATTGAAGAGGAAATTTATATTACTTATTAACAGTTTATTTTTGGGTCTTTGTATAGCAGAACAGTACAAGGGTAGATCCAGAGATTAAAACTAGCAGTAAAGCAAAAAAATATACTGCGAAGGATCATCTGTATAAAACTGGATTGTGTATGATGTCATAGAACACTCTGTCTCTAAAAGAATACAGAAAACTTGGGAAGAGCACATTTAGAAGGATTTTTTTTTCTTGATTGGCATAAATATGAGTTGAGTGATATTGCTATAATCATTGACAGGTGACTGATTGTTTAAAACTTTTTATAAAGCTTAGCTTGTTTAACATAGTAGCATATTCCTAAAGTCCCAGTAAATGGATTCTTTAGGTAGGTAACCAGGCTGTTCAATCATAAAACTATAAGCAGCAAGTTCGCCATCTACTGGCAAAATAAGAACATGTAACCTGCAAACCCATGGTCTAAGGGGTAAGTGATGGAAGCATGATTTCATGTGAAGTGTAAAGTAACATTTCATCATATCAAATTATTCTGATTTACCCACAGAAAAACTGGGTTCGTTGCAACTGTGCCATTAACTCCATGTTAAAGCTATCAGACCTGGAATCAGTATATCATGGTTCTCGTCCCAACTTTCTGTCATGTGCAATCGTGCACGTATTGTTTGACCTTCTGTGTGCTACTTTTCTTCTATACAAACATAAATTTAGAAGGTGATGGCAATAGTTCATCAACTCCTTCAAGTTTTAATGTTTTGTCCATTTTATAGCTTGAAGATGTGAGCAGAGGCAGACGCTGTCCCGTGTGATGGAGTTTGCCATACTTTTAATTTTCCTTTTAAGTAAGAGACATACAGATTGCTCTGAAGCCATTGTTCACAGCATCTTCTTTTAGGAGCACAGGACTTACTCAATACGTTGTAACTGAATGTATAAGTGAATGGGTAAAACACAGAAGAAAACATACCTTACAATTGTATAATTCTATACTTTCTAACTTTGTGTAATCATTAACTTATTAACGTGTAGCAAAGGGTTTATTGATAGTCTGTGTTGGAAAACTTTTCTTTTTGAAGCAGAATCAAAAGTGGAAATAAAAATTTATTTAAATTAAATTATTTGTGTAAATTTGTATGTATATAAACATGTTAAATAATGGTCATTTTTGTTTGTTCATTTTTATGTGATGGTAAGATTAGAATTTCTTTTTGAACAACCTTGTAAACAAAAGTAATTACATTTTCTTAGTTTATGTGAAAAAATATGTTTCAGACATGAGGATGACTTGTGGTGAGGACTACAGAGGAACCAGCTGAGGACAGACAAATCGTACAACTTTTCAGGACATTGTTATGATTTAATTCAGTAATTCTTTCTCTGGAATTTTTCCCTAGGATGGATGTAATCAGAAATTCATAGAAAGAGTTATGTGCATGCATAGACAGTATTAGGTATAGTGTTACATATTTGTTAACCGCTAATCATAACAGCGATGTGTGGTTTTTCAAAAATAGTTATAACTCCAAAGAACATTGAAAGACTATAGAAATTCAGGCAACATGATCATAACATTTATAGTACATTGCTCAGTCTTTACAGTAGATTTCTTCAGTAGCAGAAGAAAGTGCAAATATCAATATTCCCAAATTAGAAATTTAAATGGAAAAGCTAAATTAAAATAAAAGTAACGTATAATTTCATATCGAAATATTTTTAACACAATGTAGTGTTATGCTAATAAAATTTTTTTTTTTTTTTTTTTAGTTGAAGTCTCACTCTGTCGCCCAGACTGGAGTGCAGTGGCCGCTTCCGGTCACCGCAGCCTCGACCTGCTGGGCTCCGGCGATCCTTCCACCTCAGCCTTCCAAGTAGCTGGAATTACAGGCCCACGCTACCACGCCCGGCTGATTTTTTGATTTATTGTAGAGATGAGGTCTCACCGCCCAGGCGGGTCTCGAACCCGCGGGCTCAGGCAATTCACTCACCTCAGCCTCCCAAAGGTGCGGGTTTACAGGCTGAGCCACCGAGCCCGGCTTATGCTAATAAATTTTAATTAGCAAGTTAATCTTCATTAATGTGCTAGTATACCTTTTTCCAGAAGTTATTGTAAATTATACACCATTATGTAACAAGCCACTCTCTGTTCTGAAAGATGGAATCTTTCTTAGAAGTAATCATCCTCACTAATTAACATAAAGGAACTCATGGCAGACTAAGGTAAGTCATTCTGAACTCTTTTCTTTTTTTTTAACATATTTTTTATTATAAAATTGTATGGTACAGTTAAGGGTTAGGTATACAAATGTGCATCGTTCAGGCACCCTTGTTAATAACGGGTGTCTCCCCATCCCCAGACAGATATTGACTACCGTTAGTCTCACCTCCCTTTCCCTCCCTAACCCCCCATAGTTTCCCACCACTGTCAGTCCTTTTCTTATAGTATTATGGTAGATGTTCAAGGTCCACTATATGAGTGAGAATATGTGATACTCAGATCTTTGTTTCTGTGAGAGATCACTCAGTATTATAGACTCTAGTTCCATCCAGGTTGCTGCGAAATTCATGATTGTTCTTTTTTATGGCTGCGTAGCATTCCATTGTGTATATGTACCACATTTTTTTAATCCAGTCCTCTTTTGATGGACTGCATGGTTGGTCCCAGGTTCTTGATATTGTGAACAATGCTGCGATAAACATTCGTGTGCAGGTATCTTTTTTATAGAGTGATTTGAGTTCTTCAGGGTATATTCCCAGTAGGGGGATTACAGGGTCATATGGGAAGTCGATATTTAGAGCTTTTAGGAATCGCCACACTGCTTTCCACAGAGGTTGCACTAGTTTGCACTCCCACCAACAGTGTAGAAGTGTTCCCTTTTCGCCACACCCTCTCCAGCAGCTGTTATTTTTTGAGTTACTGATAATGGCCTGAACTCTTTTCTTAAATAAAAATTCTATATATTTTACATGGAAAATAAAAGGACAAGAAAATATCTCTATTATTTTTTCTAACTTTTTCTAACTTTAGCAGTAAAATTATTCTTTTTCTAACTTCAGCAGTGAAATTGTATTACTTTTAATGTCTTGGCTATCAAAGGGCTAGCTAACTAAGAATGAGGATCATTTCAATACATCTTTCTTGGAGGACAAGGGGATGGTGACTAGGAGATGAAGCTCACAACATGTGCAAGACTCTTGAACGTCACACATGTTTCAGTCATCAAGCTAAGCCTGGTTTAAGCAAGTTTAATGGTTTCATCTATATTTTCTACTCATTCTTTTATGTAAAAGGTAATTTCACAGGCCAGGTACGGTGACTCACGTCTATAATCCCAGCACATTTGGAGGCCAAGGTGAGAGGATTGCCTGTAGGGCTCAGGCAATCCTGTAAGAGACCAGTCTGGGCAACGTGGCGAGACCTCATCTCTACAATAAATCAAAAAATTATTTGGGTGGTGCATGCCTATAGTTCCAGCTCCTTGGAAGGCCGAGATGGAAGGATCACCTAACCCGGATCGAGGCCAGGGCAACAGAGTGAGACTCCAACTCAAAAAAAAAAAAAAAAGTTTCACAACAAACTTTGGACAATTTACCATGATATAAAACTAGAACTTCAAGTATGTGTTTTCACTATCAATTTGAGGGTCTGTTTTAGGAAAATAAGAGGTGAAAAGAAATACTACCTTGGCAAGCGAGTTTTTCCTCAGACCCTTCAGCATCTGAAGTCTGGAAATTCACTTGTTTCTTCAGTAAGACCCATTTATTTGGTGCCTATTTGCAATGTTAAGTTGATTGTTTTACTTTCCATTCAGTTAACCATGACTATTGTTTCAGCACATATGGGAATATGGAAGAATAGGTAAATAAGCTGAGAGATAAAAAATATATGCTACAATGAATAAAAGTCTAAAAAATATTTCCACTTATTTGTACATGGTCAAATAAAGACAAGAAATTTTTCTGTGAAATTACACCATACCAATAATGCAGTCTTTTCCATTTTCAATTACTGGCAAAGCCAGAAACTCTTCTTTCTTCCCAGGTGGTAAGTAGCCAAGCATAAAAATGTCTATTGAGACAATAAATATGGCTCCATCTTTCTTAAAATAAATCAAACCAAGAAAAAAATTTATTTCTAAAAGCTCACCATAGGAACATGGAATGTTTTTATTCATGTCACCTAACAGATACACTTGGAAAATTGTATTAAGAGAATCAGAAAGGACATTTGCACAGATGATGAATTTTAAAATACTGTCTTGGAGAAATGCAAGCAGGTACAAAGAGATAAGAAATATTTAAGTTTACATATCCACTGATCAGAACAGAATTTATAATTAACTAGATATTTGCTTTCTTGGATATTTTCTTATCAGTTTCACTTTTCTTGCAATGATACCTCAGATGCTCACGGCGCACTTAGTGCTTCATTCCCTGATTTCAAAGACTCTATACCTCTTTGAATAAATTAATTTTTGAGTCAAAATTTATCATGCTGTTGTTTTCCTTCTGATTGTTTAGAAGTCTGATAGAAGTAGTTTAACTGCCATTAAGTTATCCAAGTATGAGCCCCATTTTTCATACTTTCAGACACATTTGGAAGGATTTTCCATCTTGGTGAACTCATGTTTATGTCCAGAATGATGACATAAGCATGCCCCTGCTCCTCTGTATCCCTGTCCCTGTCCCTGTGTTCCTGCTTCTCTGCCTGCTGACCTGTTACCTGGATACACACTGCGTCTCAAAAGACGGTTGAGGATGGAGAGTGGAATGAGCCTAGCGACTGTGAGTGCGAGTTAATGCTGGGAGACAAAAAGGGACAGGGATAAGGAGACTTGGAAAGTGGTTTTTGGGCGGGAGATGCTCAATCTTTCTCATCTTTTCTGCTCTAACATGAGGAATAGAAAGGGAAATGCACTGTGGAAAGGGGGAGGAAACAGAGCAAGTTTATCAGGTTTATTCTGAAATACAATCTTGGAGGAAGGGAGTAGAAATCAGTAGAAAGAAAGTATAGTCATGAGAAAACAGTAAAAGTTAAGATTTCTAGAGTCAGGATTCAATTTCACTACGACCCTGAATCAAAAATGCAAAATTCGTGAAAAATAGAAAAGTAGCATATGTAAGATCTCCCTTTAATAAATAAGAAATAAGAAGACAGGATGATTCTAGCCTGAAGAATTTAATTTCGATTGCTTGGGAGATTGTGATTGTGGAAAGACTCTTTCAGTAGACAATTTGATATTACTCAGAAAAACAGGAAGCAAGAAGATAATAAGCAACCAGACTCTGTGAAGAATAAGTTGGGCCCCGATCATTTTATTCTCTTTGTGATCAAATGGCAAGTTCCAAGATAATGGGAAATATTTTTGAATTTCACAAAAGATCCACTTTCTATCCCAAATGGCATTCAATCATAAGTAAAGCCTAACATGGAATCTGTGGACTACACGTGCCACATTCCATGAGTGTAGAATATGTTGAAAGGAACTGATTGCCTTACTGATGATTAGTGGGCCATTTTAAAAAATGTGTAAAATAATATTTACAACAGTTCGGGACATTGTAGTTAGGAGATGGTGTCAGCAACTGCAGAAGTCATGATTGTATTAATCATTGAGAATGAGACTTGTATGAAAGTTCTGTTTGGACTTCATGTATTTTAGTGAGAATGAGTAAAAAAAACAAAGGGACTTTTTTTTCTCTGAGAAAATTAAGTTTGCCCTAAGATACTGTCGTGGGACTAGTCCAGGAACTATGAGAGACACTAACATTGTCCTAATTTGAGAAATTAGTTTGGGAAATTGACTAAAAATCCTGTCTTTCACTTCCTGCTCTTTAGAAAAATTAAGTCTTTTGATTAAAGTGAGTATAGCTTTGAATATCTCTCTTTGGATGTTCAGAATTCAAGTATGACCATAGCCACTGGTTAACTTATCTTTTCTCAGGTACTTCTGTAAAACAAGGGGAATGGGCTGCAATTATTTTAAGATTCTTTGTATCTCGATTAAGGGTATAATTGTCTTTATCTCTACAAGATCACCCAAACTTACTAAAAACTAAGCAATAATCATGAGGGTTTAATCTGAGTACTATAATAGTACTATCTAGGAATTCATAATCACTTGAAACATTCCTCTGCTTAATTTTGTATATATGTTAAAATGTAATAATTTATAATGTACACAGCGTCACATTTTAATATTAATAGAAAAAAATGCAGAATAAAACTGTGATTCCCTGGCTTTAGTAAGAGTTGAGATGGCCTAGCGGTAACAGTCATTGGAAGAAGCTGTTGTCATCTGTTACCTGGAAGAAAGGGACACTAAATATTCTGTAATGCAAGGGACAGTTCCTTTCAACCAAGGTTTGTCCTTCCCCAAATCCAATAGTGCCCTTGTTGCAAATGACTGAAGAAATGCCCAACCAATTTTTATATTCAAAAATTTGCAGACTTTTCTTTTCACCTCATGGCAGATAGCTGATGAGGGACTACACGGACCAGAGAGTTTCTAGAAGGCTAGTCTTCCATGGCCAACCCCAATTCAGCATCAGAAAATATCATAAACTAATAACAACCAGACACGTTTGTTTCATGTTTAAGAGATGCTCAGCTTGAGATGAAAAACCCTTTCTAGGCATTGTCTCAAGTGTTCATCTCTGAAGGAGAAGACAAGAAAATTCTCACCAATGTTTCTGGAGCTGTTCTTATAGGGATATATACTGATCCTCTCCAGAAAACACTTTGCATTATGTCACAAAAATTTCTTGGGCAGAAGCCATACGAACTCTCAACTACTGAAGACTCAGCAGGAAAAAAGATACAGAGGAAAAAGAAATGAACAAATTTATCCCCCTAAAAGCATATGTTCAAAATTTAATCCCCATTGCAACAATATTGGGAGGTATGGCTTAATGAGAGATGATTATGTCATGAAGCTTCCCTGCCCTCATGAGCAGATTAATGCCCTTGTCTTGAGAGTAGGTTTCTTATAATGGGAAAATGGGTAAAAGATAAAAATACAAGTTCCCCAATCACCTTCATCCTCTCTCACCCTCACATCTTCCTCTATGATAATGTAGTAAAAAGACCCTTGCCAGATGCTGTTCCTTGACCTTGGACTTCCCAGTCACTCCAACTGTAAGCCCATCGATTTCTACTCTTTTAAAATTACCCATGTTAGACAATCTGTGACAGTGGCACAAAACAAAAGAACTCAGAAAATTGGAACCAGAAAAGTGGATTGCTGCTGTGACAAATACCTGAATATGTAGAAGTTACTGTGGAATTGGGCGATGAGAGAGACTGAGAGAATTGGGAAAATAATGGACTTTTTTTCTACCCTGTATACTGTGAACCAAGCATTAAGGGCAATTCTGGTGAATGCTCAGAAGAAAAGACTGTAGGAAAAGTATGGGACATCTTGGAGATTAATTAAGGAGTTGCACTCAGAATATTGGTAGAAATATGCATAATAAAGGCCATTCTGATGAGGTCTCAGAAGGAAAGAAGGAACCCCTTAATGGAAACTAGAGTAAAGACCATACTTATAACAAATTGGCAGTGAACTTGGCTGAATTGTGTTCCAGGGCTTCATGGTAAGCAGAATTAAAGAGAGATTACCTATAATATCTGGTGGAAGAAATTTCTGGGCAAAATATTGTAGGAGCTCCGTGGCTACTTTTAACCGCATATAGGTATGATGTGAGAAAAGAGAATGATTTAAAGATAAAATATATATACTTTTAAAAAGTCTAGTGAAAAGATTTGAAAAATTCAGAGCCTGACTTGGAAGGCTGAGGCAGTAGGATCGCTGGAGTCCAGCAGGTCAACGCTGGGGTGGCCGTGAGCGAACCACTGCACTCCAGCCCGGGCAACACAGTAAGACTCCAAATCAAAAAAAAAAAAAGGAAAAAAAAAGAAAAGTCATCTTTAGGAGACAAAGTCAAGGGTGTGGCCAAAGCTCCATCTGCCAAAACGTTTAATACAGACAGAAGGGAGCCAGGGGCGACGGGAGAATGACGGCAAAAGCATTTCAGAGATTTCCCAAACAAGCTAGGACCTCGAGGACCAGGTTTCTAGAAAGGACCCCAGCATTCACTTCCCTGTGGGGCCTCAAGGATCAGATCTCCGCATTAAGGCACAGTGCTCCCTGGCTATCCCAGCTGTGGCTCTAACAGTCCTGTGTGTAGCTCATGCCACAGCTCTGGAGGGTGGATCTAGGCATCGAGGTGGTGCCAGTTCTGCAGGCCAACAGAGTTCCTGAGCTGTAGGGGCATGGCTTCCTCACCTAAATTTCAAAGGATATTGAGACTAGCTTGGGGTTCAGGCCAAGTCTTGTCACAGGGATGGAGCCACCACAGAAAACCCTTACTAGAACAATGCCTACTGGAGCCACAGAAGTGATGCCACCTCAGAGACCCCAGAAGTGTCAAACTGCCATCATTCTTGGAGATTCCAGAAAGCCGAAGGCATGAGACTCCGATCTGTGAGAGGTACTGTGTAGGCTGAGCCAAGCAAAGCCCTATGGATGGGGCTGCCTGAGATCTTGGGAGCCCAACCCCAGCTCCAGTGTGACCAGGAGAGAGCACAGACAGTAAACAATCATTCTGGAGTCTTAAGATTTAATGCTGTCTGCCTTGGGCCTGTTACTCTTTTTCTCTTGCCTATTTCTCCCTTTTGGAATGGAACTGCCTACCTTACACCTGCCCTACCATTCTGTTTTTCCAGGAAATAACTTGTTTTCATTTCACAGGCTTCTAGTTTGAAGGGGGTTTGTGCTTTGAGTTTCACCCCTTTCTGATTTAGATGAGACTCTGGACTTCAGCCTTTTGAGTTGGTGCCGGCATGGGTTAAGACTTTGGGACTGCTGGAAGAGAATGGAGGTATTTTGCATGTGAGAGGGCATGAATTGTGGAGGCTGGAATGGAATGCTGTGTTTTGAGTGTGTCTCTCAAAAATCATGTGTTAGAAGTAAGCTCTAATGCAAAACTGTTTTGAGATGGGCCTAAAGAAAAGTGATTACTTGGATTAATGCCAGTCGAATTGGTTGTATTATTGCAGGAATGGCTTCATTATAGAAGGGTAAGCTTGCTCCCACTTGTGTGCACACTCACACTCCCTTGTATTCTCTCTCTCTCTCTCTCTCCCCTCATTCTCTCTTGCCCTTTTTCCTTCCACTGTAAGATAACACAGCATGAAGATCCTCGTATGATGCCAACCCCTTATCATGGATTTCTCAGCCTCCACAATTGCAAACCAATACAGTTCTGTTCTTTACAACTTACCCAGTCTCAATATTCTATCACAGCAGCACACAACAGACTAATAAAAACTCTAAGCTCCTTAATAGATGAAGATGTCTTATGACTGCTTAATATTCCTTCCAGTATCTAGAAGACAAGTAAGTAAATTACTATATTTTATGAGTTCTGTGACTCTTAGCTTGATAAATAATTCAAAATAAAATTAGATAACTAAGCCATTAGGATACTTTTTTTAAAATAACAGATGATATGATTTGGGTGACAGCAACAGTGTATTGCCTGGCAAAGGTTTGTGTTGTAAGAAAATACCTTAATGGAATGATTAAAAAAAGAGAAGGAAAAATAATTGATTATTTCTCCCAAACATTGATTAGAGTCTTAGTAAACCCCTGCATATAGTTTCATACTCACTGTAAGCAGATGTGGAAAGTTCGGAGAACAGCAAATAAAACTCTTCAGGTCGAAGATAAGTGCAACTGGTGCTAAAAATGTATTTTCCCAGCATGATGGTAATATCAGGGCAAAAGTAGGATGTTTCTCAAACAGAAAATCTTTTAAAATGATAGTTTGTAGATGTTAAGTTCCTGCTAAATTCAAACATAACACAAAAGCAGACATATATTTAAAGCTTAGTAGAACAATAATATAAACTAGTTTCTTTAGTTGATGAATCTTTCTTTCTCCTTTCTTCAAATCTCTCAACATCCATTTGATCTGGGAAAAATATGTCCATAGAGAGTTGTGGTTACTTTTCTTATTAAAGAAACATCTTAGATGCATATTTTTTAGAGAATGGGTATATATACTCTTAACTAAAGCCACTTCCTTTCAGATGAACGAATTGTGGGGAATTTATTCCAGATTTTGGTAAATTGATTTATGATAAGGATAAGTTTTCTTAGAACAATTATAGAAGAAAGCTAGCCACATCAAGGAAGAACATTAAAAACATTAGGGAAAATGGATTTTATATTAAAGATTAATAAATTTTTTTTAAAAGGTCCCCATTATGTGAGGGTTTCTCTCTTCATTCATACTGAGATAAGGCTGGCTTCTTGGGTCTGGTCCCCAAATGAAAAAGATTTGTGCTGCAGAACTGCGGACAGTTTCAGCCTACAGGTGGCATATGAAGTACTACTATTGTTGAGCCTTTTGAGGTTGTTGGTTGAGCAAAATTTAGAAAAGGCCTTATGTCCTTTTAAGCTCTTAGGAGCTTGTTATAAGAGATCAAGATTGACACACCAGCGATATCGTTGTTGCCACCATCATTGTTATTGCTCCTACTCAGCAGATTGACAAGCAATCTGTCATTCTGAGAAATGGAACTATTGAACCCTAGGGCCCTGTTTATGGACAAGAAGATAGCAGTTAGCACAGATTTTGGAAACCTGTGCTTGTATTAATTACCACTGAGAAGGAACCAATCCCTAAGGAGAGCCGAACTCTCTGCATGTAATCAAATTGAGTTTAGCACCCCTCATCTGTCAAGGAGTCATCTGGATCTCGCTTTTACTCTTAGGGGCTGGGTAAGGGAATTCCAATTCAGCCTGGAAACCAGAGACTATGAAACGAGTTATAAGTAATCATTTTTATCCTGCTTGTCTCTCCCAACCTAAACGTAAACTGCAGGAATTACTAAAAGTCAAAATGGAAACATCAGGAATCTCCAGCCCCCCTGACATGGGGTCCAAGTCAAGTGCCTGTCTTGGTGTGGCTAGTGAGTGTCTATTTATCATTTTGATGTTTCTGAAGTTAGATACAAAGAAGGTAATCAAATAATACACAAGTGTTTTTGAAATGCCTGTATCCTAAGGATGTCTAGAAATGTAAAATGTCTTACATACTGTCCCAGTCTATAAAGAGTTTATAATCCCATTGGATGGAAGGAAATATTTTGAAAATACTTATATTAAGAAAATATATATTACTAGTAATGTCAAAGGTATAGCAGAGAAAGTAAGATCTGGCAAAACTTCCAAGTGTTGTCTGTATACTGTGTGCCACTACAACTGAAAACATGTTTTAGTGTTTTGTAAGCATACGTATACAAATATTTCACTTGCCTGAAATGAGCATGTCGTTAACAGAATCAAGGACTTACAGAGTTAAACATTGTTATGTATTTATTTTTCTTGGGATTCTAAATATTGTAGCACATAGAAGGCTTGGAAATAAATTTAAAACTTTTGCTCAGCAACTCTGACAATGAAAATCTTTTTACATCTAGTTTGCTTTATTCATGCTAAGTCAATAAGCCAGTTTTCCCCAAATTCCCAAGGAGTTCATAAAAACAGATCCACTTCTAGACTCTGCTTCCTCTCCTACACTAATTCTGAAATCTTAATGTTCTGATGCTCCAAATCTTGTCCCTATATTCCAACTCATGCATTGAAACAATAAAAGGAGGGAGATGGAGAGGGAATGAAGGAAGAGACACAAAAGGCGATATAACTGAGGAGGAGAAGTAAAAAAGAAAAAGACCAACTAGGTAAGAAGAAGTGCAAAGAGAACTCTGTAAAAAAATCAGACAAAGTAAACAAGAAAGGTTATGGCACTCTGAAATTGAATCGCAACATTTCAAATTAGCTTCTTTTAAAACTGGCTATTAAAAAAAATCAGTGACATGTTAATGAAGTCATTCTCCTCTCCTGCACGAGAATTTCAGATCTTCAGATTCTTTTCACCTATTTATTGGCATCTGGAGGTTGATTTACTAAGGATCACAGAGCATATCAGTTGTGGAGGAAAAACTGGGTTCAGTGTTTATTAGCTCAGTCTAATGCTTTCATATATTTTCTATTTAGACAAAAATGTACCTTTCTTTGTCTAAGTAAAAACTAGAATTATCAAATAAAATATTCTACTATTTTACCAAATTCATCAAATATGGAAATAAAATCATTCCTGCAATTATCAGTAGTTATTTGAAACTTTTGGTTAATCAGTAATCCTATAAAAATAACGCAAATATTAATCAAGAATTTAGAAGTCATCTATTAGAAGAAAACTGTATTTATGATAAAATGAAGTAATTTAGATATAGTAATATATTTAATGCCATAATATGAAAGTATAGTATTCGAGTTTACAAATAAAATGATAGTTAAATTATTCTTAATTAGAAAAAGTCTAAATTAATGTAAGGCTTTAGCACAAAAGAAAATGTGAATATATGTAAAATGTCATGGTTAATTACCATTTTGATTTTTTTCTCAAGTATTATCCCACATAGGATATAAAACTTGCTAGTGCATGCACACATACGCACACACATGCACCCACAGTGATTTTGAATCAGGACTGTATTATGTAGCGCATATATGTATATATGTCACAAAGTATAAAATCTTCCACATGAAAATATGTATCTAATAAAAAACTTTATAAAACATCATTCTTGATAACTAAAAGCATATTGGAACCATAATTTTATATGTATGTCATCCAAGGAAGACTTAAGTGCACCATATATGCATTTTAATGCAGGAGTTTGTAATGGAATTTTTCTGATCTTTCTCTGCCATCTAGTGGTATACGCAATAGTTTGTCTCTTTTGAAAGCCAGTGTAAAACTTTTGTTGAATTGAAATGACAGATCTTGGTCATTTAATAAATATAATGCTGTGAGTAAACAGAAAAAGAAATTTAGTGTGTGCATTATAGGATACTTCTGTATTGCCTAGTCAATTACAAGATTTTTCAAGACTTCCTTTGCAAACAAAATGTGAAACCTCAAGGTTGGAATGAGCCAGATAAAGCCATTGCCCTAAAGTCATAATCTCCCAAATCAAACATCAAAGAAACTCACTATAAAATGTTTTAAAATTCTAAGTAGCTATCATGTATTGTTTTGGTATTTGATGAACAGGTATCACGTGGCAGGAGTTTTTAAAGCACTTCTACATACACTGGCTCATTTAGTTATGCCACATAACTTGAACAAAAATGTATAAGATGTATGTATTACCTGAATACTAGCTTTAGTTATTTATCATCTATAAAAGCAAAAAATCAGTTGAAGTGATTTGATAGAAAAATAATTAGATAAATAAAATGACTGTTGACTGCACCTTCAAGCTTGTTGGTCTGGTATAGAGTTCATATTCTTGAACAAAAAAGAGGTAGTAAGCTAAAGCAGGTATAAGTAGTGTCAAAGTAAATGGCATAGAGAAAGCAGTGCATTTTTAAAAGAAAACACATCAAAATGAAGAGTTGAGTGGTGTGTGTTACTTAAAATGCTTATCATACTCAAATGCAGTATTGAAATGTTTGCCCATAAAAATGAGCTGTTTATTAACCCTTCTGCTGCCCTCTCCCCTGACCCCATCTATGGGATGTGCTCTCTTTTGCGAGCTGAGGCTGGTGTATGTGAGCAACTTACTGATCTTTATCTTATTCTGTGGCTAAGAGAAATGACTCTTCTTTATATCGTGAAAGTTGACTAATACAAAGTTAAAATGTCCTGGAACCTGGGCACAATTAACCTCACATATTATACAAAGGAAAGTAATGTATTATATAAGGAATATAAACACATGACTTCTTTGTCTTAATATTAATAGAAAAGAATAAAGAAAGATTCATTCATTCTTTTTCCTCGAGAAAGGTCAATTTACATTTGAACGCATTTATGTGCTTTTAACCTGGAATATAACCTTTCTGTATAATGAGCATTAATAATGGATTTTTAACCCCATAATTGACAACCTGAAATAAAAGCACAATTTTTATAAAACTGTGTAAAAGGATAGACAAAACATTCATTTTCATAGGAAATAATCTATTGAAAATTTTCTGTGGAAAATTTCACTCATGCTTATGAAATTCACAAATGCAGATTATTAAAATTATTAAAGATTGTGCAACTGTTTCCCAAAAAACATGTGAAAAAACTTGTAATTACTATTAAGGTCAAAATGAGAAATAAGAACACATCTGCTGTGTTCCGTTTTGAACTTAATACAGTCTTATTTATAGGCAATGGGCTGGGCTTAGACCTATTAGCTCATATTGTATCTACAATTGACATTTACAATGATGGGTTTTAATTTTTGCTGGAAAAGTCTAATATAATTTAGTAATTACAAATAAACATCAATGCCATCCAAAGCGACATATCTTTATTTGAATTATAACTGACAGGTGGTTAAAATAGGGTAGTTATTTCCAAAAGTATTTTGCACAGTTTAGTTTCAAAATTGCATCCCTTAATTATAGTATGTAGTAGTATAGAAAAGTGATATTTTTATCCAAGACTTTTGTAAATGAAACTCAATACAAAATTATTTGTTTATTTCTGATTAAAGTATCTATTTTTGACATTAAAATACATATATACAAAAACAGGATAAGAATAACATTTAAAAATACATTCCTTATTAGGGCTATGTGTACATATAACATTTAAATTTTAAATATGCACGTATTTGTATATGTACATCTATGGTTTTGTAATCAAGTTTTTAATCTAATACTCTATCAAAGACAATTGTTATATATTTTTTACTTTAAGAATATTTTATTGACTGGAGAATAACATATTATAAAATTTTTTTATAAGCTTTTTGTAATTGTTGGAGTTTTCTGTTAAAATCAATAAACTGCTCTGGTTATTTTAACCTATTCACTATAATTATAATCATTTTTAATACAAATGTCTAATACCCAAGTTCAATAACATGGCTATATTACAGATTTTGATACATGGCTTCATTTTGTTTTCCAGAAAGCCAGTTAAAGATTTGAGAAATAACTTTCAATTTATCCTCTAACTTTGTGTTTACTCCTATAAATTTGCCCAAAGGAAACAATTCAAAATTAATGCAATGTTTTAAGCTTGAAATTTATTTCAGTGTCATTTACTACTTTGAAATGTTAGAAACCATGTAAATGCTAAAAATGTTTTAATGTTTATGTAAACTATGGTAGATTATGCTATATGAAATATTATATAGTCGTTCTCACTATAATAAAAAAATCTATGATAATATGGGTAATATAACATTAAATACAAAATAATTACTTATATTAGTTTAATACTTTTTAAAGAAACAATGCAAGAATACTAGAAAATGCACCCAAGTAACCCTTGTCCTCTGTAAGTGATGGGTTTAGAGGCCACTTTTTCTTTTTCTTGCAATTTTCTATTTATAAAATTTTTAGATAAGCATGTGTTGATACATCAACAAAAACATAAAACAGTGTTATTTTATTTTTATTTTTTATTTATTTATTTATTTTTTGAGTTGGAGTCTCACTCTGTCGCCCAGACTGGAGTGCAGTGACCACTCCCGGCCACCGCAGCCTCGACCTGCTGGGCTCCGGCGATCCTTCCGCCTCAGCCTTCCAAGTAGCTGGAACTACAGGCGCGCACTACCACACCCGGCTGATTTTTTTATTTATTGTAGAGGTGAGGTCTCGCTGCCCAGGCGGGTCTCGAACCCGCGGGCTCAGGCAATCCACTCACCTCAGCCTCCCAAAGGTGTGGGATTACAGGCTGAGCCACCGAGCCCGGCTATTAATGTTATTTTAAAACATCAGTCATGTACACTTATCTTTTTCAAAATGAAATCATCTGACTCCAGAATTATTTACTTAAGGTTGCTACTAGCAACATAGAATTCTGACTATTAACATTTACAGTGGAAAATCATTAATATGTTCTCCTGACAATTTCCCTTACAATCTAAGAGAACTCACATATGAACACATTCCAGAACGTGTCTCATCTTTTCTGTGTTATGAATCTTGCATTGCTATGACTGGTTATAGATTTTTTTTTTTTTGCTGTTGTTTTTGAGTTGGAGTCTCACTCTGTCGCCCAGACTGGAGTGCAGTGGCGGCTCCCGGCCACCGCAGCCTGGACCTGCTGGGCTCCGGCGATCCTTCCGCCTCAGCCTTCCGAGTAGCCAGAATTACAGGCATGCACTACCACGCCCGGCTGATTTTTTGATTTATTGTAGAGAGGAGGTCTTGCTGCCCATGTGGGTCTTGAACCCGCGGGCTCAGGCAATCCACTCACCTCAGCCTCCCAAAGGCGCGGGATTACAGGCTGAGCCACCGAGCCCGGCTGGTTATAGATATTTTTAAACGGTTAAATATTATTTAAATGGTGCAAGGAAACCAACTCAAACTTTGACACAGTAGTTCCTAAACCAACCCAAGGAACTCCAAGGGAGACAGAGATTTTTATAAAGATTCACAGATCCATAGGTATGCCAAATATTGACAAAAGTCATGTATTTTGTATATATATATAAGCAATGTAATTATAAACACAATAAAAGGATCAGCATCAGAGTCATTATAGTATGAATAAATAAATGAAAGTTTTGAGACAAATTGACATTAAAATTTTACTCGAAAGTATATTGTTGCTTTCTCTTCTATTAGTTTTTTTCAATTAATGAAGATAGGATTACAGTTATAATTTAGAGGTCTTATATTTATATCTAATATTATAATAAGGTTTAGAGTAAAAAATTATCAAAATGCAATAAACATAAGCATCTGCAAGGCTATTGAAATCAATCTTAAACAAATGAAGGATCAACTTGCAATTAAATACCAAGAACCTCTCCAGTTAGGTGGAATGTAAATGTTAAAAGCACAGAGAAGTTTTATTACAGTTATTGCTTGTGAGATTTATTGTTGTTGTTTATTTTCTGCCTTCATGTCTTCTCTATTTTCTTCTCATACTAGCTTGCAGCTAGCTGGAGACATTCTCATGTAATGATGCGATTTACCCCTGACCCTTGCTGTGACTGTAGATTTTGCAATCTCAGTCAATTTCACTCACAGTAGGGGCCGTTGGAAAAGTATTTCAGTTCGAAACAGAAAATTGGTTAAACTCGTTCATTTTGGGTGTCCAAGGGATATCCATGGGCAACTGACTTCCAAAAATCCAAACAAAGACTTCTAGTCTCAGTATGACAAATATATACTTTATAAACTCAGTTGAGACACAGTAATGTTTATCATCTGTGGACTTAAATATATTCACATCTTGCTTATCTGACTACTTTTAATATTACTTATAATTCAAGCAATATTTCATAAGAATTTACACTTCCCATTCTTGAGAAAGCTAAATTATAGCACATCATAAAACATAGGATGTCACACTGTACACATTTCAAATTTGTGGCACAAGCAATCAGGTGTCAGGTAGGCAATTCTAGGATAAGTTGGCTCATTTCTAAGTAAAGCTAAGAAGCAAGTCTAAATTCTTAGATAAAAAGAACTTTTCAGATTTTAACTAACATCTTTCTCCTTCCTAACATACTTATAAAGCAGTCTCTACTAGGGTATATCGGTTTTATCAGCATCTTAAGTAAGACTCCAATTTTAGGGAAAAATTGTGGGTGACTATAGTTGACATAGGTCCATCTTTTCGGACACCCCATTTGAACTGCTATCCTATGTTTGGGATGTTCAAGACTGAGTGATGACAGTGACAGACATGCTTTCCCATCGTTACTTACTAGCAGAACGTAAGTACCCAGACTAGGCTCTGTCAAACGCCGCAGCCCAGATTTGGAATTAGGAGACAGTGAGAAAAGAAAGGGAGTTACTATGAAATCTGAATAGCGGAAAAAGCAGTTATAGTAAATTCAAATGCCTGGGATGGTAGTGGCAGCAGTCTCAGTGATCGATTCAGTATCTGGGGTCACCAGTTAGAGCTTCAGAATTGAGTGAGGTTAGCAGAGGCAGCTGTGATGATGTCTTGCTTCAAGGTGGAACTGGGGTTCAGTTCCGAGCTAGAAAACCCTCAGACCGGTTTTCCAGCCCCCTCTGGGATCTTGGAATTATTCAATATATTTTTCATAAATTCCCTTTCTGCTTGTAGTACCCACAGTGATGATCTTGCTGGTAGTAAATAATTCCTTCTAATAGATTAATTGTATCAAAAAGGCAGTGATTAAAAATGAAGGGATGAACAGGAACGGTGAGAGTGATTAGGCCTTGAAGGAAGTTTGCTGACTTAGTCATGTGGCTGTTCCCAGTTTGTGAGGTGTGAGGCCCTAGGCAGTATGAAGAAACTGTCTTTAGTTGGAAGGTGATGGAATTGGGTCACACATAAAAATGAATCATGGGAGATTTGCAACTAACCTGGGTTTGCCTATACATAAATTGGCAAATATATAAATTACAAATTGTAATCACTTCATTTTATCACTTAAAACATTAATCTCTTCCCATGATTCCCCTTGCACATTAAAGCCAGCAGCAACTGTTTTTATGTTTGTTTTCTTTATCCCCAGTTGCAGGTCTTCAGATAGCAAGTTTATTCTTATTCTCCTTGACAAGTTACTTACAAAAGATTATTAAGTATAGTTAAAACATTAAGAAATGCTATTTATCAAAATTATAAGAAAGGCTCTGACTACATAGAATGAAACTGGAATTGATGGGAAGGAAGGAAAGTTGTACATCAGAATCTAGTCTTTGTCAAGACTGATTTTTTTTTAACCACTGCTTTCACAGAATAATATTTTAAATAAAAGGGAGTGTAGTTTATACAGAGCATGAACAAGAAGCTCAGACTTAAATGAAGCAATACAATTAGAACTGTGTGAATTGGGCTGTGTGTAAGACAATAGGAAATAGTGGGGATTATGACAAATCAGTGAATGCACCATTTTCCTAAAGGAATTTTAATTTTAATTTAATTCAGACATCATGAACACACAAACACACACACATCACCGCGAGTACAAATAAAACATATTTGTTTGCTTAATTTGTCTGTATAACAGACTCTCACAGAATTCCTCATTTAGAGTTAGGTTCAGGAAATATAACCCTCCATTCTCTTTGCTTCCTCTTTCTGAAAGTTTGTGTGGACTTTTTGGTCTTGAAACTCAAGGGACTCCATAATTTAGTGACTTAAAAACCTGTTACCCCACTACCATTTTCAGCTAAGCATGTTATTCTGATGAGAAACTATTGTTCAGTACACACTATTAAATTTGAATGGTAAGTTCAGAAGGATAGTGAGTGGATATTCCTCAAGATATTAGAAGGTACAAAATTATCTGGAAGGCCGAAGACCTTTTTATTAATGCTTTGAACATATGTGATTTTTTTTCATTCTGATACACAGTTGAGAGTATCTTTCCTCCAAATAACATAAAATATTGTATATTGTCACTATAAAAGGTGGTGAATTATTATTATTATCATTATTCTTTTTTTGAGTTGGAGTCTCACTCTGTCACCCAGACTGGAGTGCAGTGACACGTTCATGGCCACCATAGCCTCGACCTGCTGGACTCAGGCAATTCTTCTGCCTCAGTCTTCCAAGTAGCTGGAACTACAGGCATGTGCTACCACGCTTGGCTAATTTTTTGATTTGTTGTAGAGATGCGGTCTTACCAAGTTCCCCAGGCTGGTCTCAAACCCCAGAGCTCAGGCAATCCTCTCACCTCGGCCTCCCAAAGTGCTGGGATTACAGGCTTGAGCCACTGCCCGGCTTAAGGGGGTGAATTATTAATGTATTTGTCTCAGTTAGCTATGGATTAAGAAAAACTCATAATATTTTACAATGTTGTATCCATTTTGAATATACAGATAATTTCTTATTCACATAAATTAAGTCAGGAGAATGTATAAAATATACTGATGGCCGTTTTTTCAATGTTTTCATGTTACTGAATACTAATAACATTGTTTGATCTGGAGGTCAAAAACTTTTTTGTTTTTCACTTCCAAAAATTTCTAGAGCCGTCTGCATTTTTCTTTTGGAAAAAGAAACAGTATATGGAAAATATTTAGCTGCCTGGGAAAAACAATTGCCACATAATATATCAGTTACCACACAACTGTCATACAATCCACTGAAGTGGTTACCACAACAACACGGCTTAATTTTATTTGTTTGTTATAGGCACATAAATATTTTCCATATGTCATAATGTCAAATGTCTTCTGATTCAAGTAGAAATGTGCAAACACCATTTATTTCTTCTCCAGAAAATTTTAACATGCAAGATTTGATTAGAAGTTCTTGCTGAAACATAAAAGTTAAGGGGACGCTTATTAAATCATTTGCTCAGGTAAGAATCATAATTCACAACACTGCATCGGCAATATTCTCTCCCAGGAATACTTTTTTTTTCTTTTTTTTTTTTTTTTTTTTGAGTTGGAGTCTCACTCCGTTGCCCAGGCTAGAATGCAGTGACACACTCACAGCCACCCTAGCATCGACCTGCTGGCCTCTTGCCATCCTTGCAAGTAGCCAGAACTACAGGCGCATGCTAGCACGACTGGCTAAGTTTTGATTTATTGTAGACACCAGGTCTCACCAAGTTGCCCGGGCTGGTATCGAACCCGAGGACTCAGGCAATCCACTTGCCTCGGCCTCCCAAAGTGCTGGGATTACAGGCTGGGCCACCAAGCCTGGGCAATATATATATATATATTTTTTTAACATGATTGAACTTGAATATATCACTGTAAACTGAAAAGGAGTCACAGGGCTTTAGGATTTAAGGAGACCATTGAGGGAAAATGGAATTCTCAACATAATGATCTCAACTAAGAAATCATCCACGGGTACTTGGGAAAGTATTCCTGTCCTTCTATTTTTAGAGAAAACCCACTGCCATTATAAATACTGAGATGGCTAGCTCCTGGTCGAGTTACAAAGAGCTGATCACAATCCCCAGTCTTTTCCTCAAACATCAACACAGCCCCTTCTGTTTCAAAGGTAGCTGGTGGTCACTTGTGATTCATATTATAATTTTCAAGAAACTGGTAATTTTGATCTCATGGGAACCATACTCTAGCAAATTAAAATGTAGCAAAGATAAGTGTCATTAAAATGTCTCAGCACTTTTTTAGGCCAATTTATTGATTTTGTTGATCCGTGGCTCAATTTTTAAGTTAAAGGATTATCCATCTCTTGACAAAAATAAATATACTCATAAACATGGAAACCATTTTCTGCAAGAACTCCCTTGGGCTAACCTCCTACTGATCAATGAGCAGCCTGCAATCAAAGTAGACCACCAACCAATCAGAACTGCCATGTTTCAATGCCTTATTTGCATAGCAGGAACAGAAAAGAGGCCAGGTTCAGTGTAAAAACAACCTCAAACAACTGGCTCTGGGCAGACAGGTCTTCTGTCTCTGCCTTGTCCATTGATTTCTTGCCATGTCTCAAGACACCTGTCTGTCTCTACTCCAGTCTGACTTGGGTGAATTCTTTCACTATCCACAACTCTGGCCAACTGGTCGATACCCACAACAATACACATCTTTTATTATGTGTTTGTCTCCTGTCAATTGTGTCTGTATATTGTGAAATGAAACTCACCCATTGCCCATGGTGAGTGAGAGAAGGCCATGACACACCCTTTGTCCCTAGGGAGGGCAGCTCTAACAGAACATCTTGCCTGTTCCTCTGAATTAAGAGGGCTCCTGGAGTGGGTTGAGACACATGACAGTAATGGGATACAACATCAATAAGAGGAACACAACATCAAGAAGGGTATCTGATCTCAAACCCGGTGAAGTGGGAACCAAAGGGAGGCCCAAACTTTACCTGTACAATGTTCACTTGTATACCTAATCCTGAATTGTACCCCACATCTTTAAAACAAACTAAACAAACAAACAAACAAACTTCTCCCACCCTCCATCCACCCCCTGAAAGGGATATCCAGCATCGATTTCTGGTTTGGGCTTGGAAACTACCCACTTAGGACTCAGCTGTTTTCAATCAATAAATCAATGGAGACTAAATGACTTTGAACTCTTCATTTGCATATTTGGACCCAAGTGAGAACTGGGGTGGGAACTTTCCCTAATTCAGTCAAACCTACTCTTTTTTCTCTGGCACTCACTTTTGGTTTGCAAAGAAGGCATCTTTCTGATCTGCAGAATTTTCTTTTTTTGGAAAATTAATTTCTCATTTTTCTCCCAAGACCTCATGGTCTTTTCTTAACAAAGCCAGGTACTCTTTTGATTGCAACATCATTGGAATCTGAAGTGTTTATGTAGAGTATAATTCCATTTATTTAATAATTTTTCCATAGGAAAGTAATGGTTGATATTAAACACTACTAAAGGGAGAAGAAAAGTTTGAGATGTTTTTAAAATGTGGACAAGAAAGGCCGGGCTCGGTGGCTCAGTCTGTAATCCCAGTGTTTTAGGAGGCGGAGGTGATTGGATTGCCTGAGCCCGCAGGTTCGAGACCCGCCTGGGCAATTTGGTGAGACCTTATTCTACAAAAAAAAAAAAAAAAAGCTGGGCGTGGCATCACGTGCCTGTAGTTCCAGCTACTTGGAAGGCCGAGGAGGAAAGATCACCGGAGCACAGCAGGTCAAGGCTGCGGTGGCTGAGAGTGTGCCACTGCACTCCAGTCTGAGCGACAGAGTAAGACTCCAACTCAAAATAAATAAATAAACAAATAAATAAATAAAATAAAATTTGGACAAGAGAATGCTTTAAGTGAGCCTCTGGATTATTTTACATCCAGAAGTGGCATGGAAAAACCCTCCTTAGCACCCAGAGACATAATAAAGGTGATTTTCGCAGGAGCAAAAAAAAGTAGAATTTTAAAAGCTACACTAGAGTTGTGGCATCAAGACTTTAATAGGTATAATTTTTATTGACCCCATGCAAGGTAACTTTGTGCATTCGATGTAAGAATTTTAAACTCCTATGTTTTTCTACGTGTAACTGAACATTAAAACAAAATCAGAAGATAATTTTCTCTTAAAAATATGCCTGCTGGTCTTTTAAGTATGTAACTTATTGACGCATATAAATTTATAATATATAAAATGAGAAATGTAAATAGTATGTGCTCTTCTCTGTTTCTCGGGAGGTTTGTGAATACATTTCCATTAATCTAGTGGCAAATGTGCCCTAAAGTTATATAATTCATGCCCATTCTGGATGAGTTTAATAAGAGGTAATCTGCTATTCTTCATTTCCTTTCCTCTTCCTACTCCAATTGCACTTCTATAGATATCCTAAATGTTTATATATGTATCTGGTTATGCATATTGTAAACATCTGTCAACTCAGTAAAACTCATTGCAGGGTACTCGTCACTTTGAAGGAAAAACTGTGCTCATTGCAATGAAGCTAAATGTAAAAACTGCTTCAACACAAAATTTTTAAAAATAACAAATCAGAAGTTTTGTTCTCATCGCATTGATTTACCAGGATAGCACCAGAGAACAGGAGTTTATATTCCTTTACTCTTACAAAGATCTTTAAAATATGTTGTGCACATATATTTCCAAATAACTGTTTGTGTGTGTATTCTTTTAAAATTACATGTTCTAAACATGAAAACTCGAGGCAAAATATTTATATTCAAAACAGCTTCTATATTTAGATTGATTTTTCTTCTCTGAGTACAAAGTTCTTTTTTTTCCCCCTAAATGGGTGCATTCTTTTACAACATCAGTACAAATAGCAATTTAGTCTGTAATACTGAAGATAAAAGTTCTGGGAAAAAAATGAGAACATCAATCATAAAATGATACATTGTGAAAATGATAGCAAAGTATATTCTACAGAAGTTTGTGTAGCAAATGTCCATGTATATGTAAGTGAGATACCAGGTATTTTGGAAGTAGATAATATAGAATGCTGACATTTTTATTCTGAATTTTGTTATATGTGGAATGTTCCCCTCATTTGTTTTCCATAGAGTTGCATCACTGTTGATGGTGGCACCCTCTTACTATTGCATGAACTTTCTTGCTCACTCTGTTCTAAGAGCACCTACCCCATAACGGCCAATAGCTCTAGGAGAGAGTTGGTCTCCTCTGAAGTCACAGTCTCCGACAAAGGACTGAGGATAAGGGAAAGCTACTCCTTCCTATAAAGGGATACAGCACATGCCCCAATTCTGGCTTTATCCCAAGTATATCTTATTAATATTAATGAAGAGAAAGTTCTGGCTATGACATCCCAGTAATTGCTTTCTCCAAGGCCCAAGGCATGGTGGGTAGATGAATCCAAAGTGTCACTGGTTTAAAATCTGTGAGTTTAAGTCTCCAGTAAGGCTCCTTATGCAGCCAACAGTCATACTAAGAACAGTGTTTTTGTTGCTAGAAAATAGGTTTGTTTTGTTTCGTTTTCGTGAGAAACCCATGAGAAATCAGTGGTCATCTTGAGTCATTTAAAAGTTCCAAAAAGCATCAGCATGGCTAAGGCCTCATCTAGAAAGGGGTTCTTGATATTTTTAAGGAAGTGTTTGTCGTATATTCACATCATAGCCTCACCAGGTTGTTGCTACTCATTTTTAATGAGTAGACTTTTGATTTATTGCCTAAATAAATTGTAAAGAAATGTGTAAATGCAAATATATCACCTCAAAAATCCAAATGAACCCAACAAATGTTATTAAAACTTCTTGAACAAGCACTTGGATGTCTTTTTGTGGAAGGAGTATTATAAATACATTTCATACCTGGATTCCGAAGGACATCGAGACTGAAATTGAGGTGTTATCTACATAGTTTATGTATATGTGTGAAGTAATTAGCTCTTACAGGATGCTGAGTGAAGGTGTACTGTTTCCCTTTGAAAGAGAATGTAACTTGCAACTAAGCTAAATATAGCAGCCAAATATTTTCCACTGGTCAACTGAATAGGATTTGTTATTTTAATAATGTTTGGGAGTAGAAGTTTATAAGAAGCACCATGAAATCAATAATAACTTGTAATGAGGTTCTATTCATTTTTATTTTGTTTAATGTAGGATAAATTGGACTCCTGAAGGTGAAAACCATTGCATTAATTATTCCTTCTTTTTTTTTTTTTTTTTTTGAGTTGGAGTCTCACTCTGTCGCCCAGACTGGAGTGCAGTGGCCGCTCCTGGTCACCGCAGCCTCGACCTGCTGGGCTCTGGAGATCCTTCCGCCTTAACCTTCCAAGTAGCTGGAACTACAGGCGCGTGCTACCACGCCCAGCTAATTTTTGATTTATTGTAGAGATGAGGTCTCGCTGCCCAGGCGGGTCTCGAACCCACGGGCTCAGGCAATCCACTCACCTCAGCCTTCCAAAGGCACGGGATTACAGGCTGAGCCACTTTTACAAGGCTTTATAGGCTGTGTTACAACTTGGTAGCCTTTATTAATTGATATTGTTGGGTTGAAAGGCAAATTTAATCTCATTCGATAAGATGCATCTTTAGAGCTAAAGATGTTATTGTAGGCAATTTACTGTATCTGGTTTGGATCTTGGCTGGAAAGTTGATTATTCTTCTTTGCTATATGACCTTATCATAAGCTTTGAATTTCACCCAAGGACTTTTATTTTGCAGAACTGAATGTGAATCATTTTCACTTTTTTCTTTTTATGCAGTAATTTTATATTTACCGATGTCATTCAGTGTGTTACAGATGAATTTTTATTTTACCTCTTCTCTGGAAAATCCCAATGCAGAACAGAATATTGTGATAGACAGAGGACAACAACACCTACAGAAGCACATTTGACGGCCTAAGTCCTTGTTTTGGGGATATGAATGTAACATAGTAACATAGTGACCCCTAGGGGAGCCACTGTCCCTTTTTTCACAGTGTTTTGGAAATAGGAGAGTCAGTGCCTGGCTGAGATACACCCAATAGCTCTGGTCTCTCCATTCTCCTCTGCCTCGTCTCTTTTATGCTTTCCAACCCTATCTGAGATCAGGCTGTTTGCAAATTGTCCTCATTCAGAAGGATCAGATCAAGCCAGGTAAATTTAAGAAACATAAAACCCATTGTTTGTATTAGGGCATCTTCTGTCAAATGCCAGTCAGTGCCCATCTTCCAAATGTATGGATGTCAGAACAAATGCCACATAGGCACCAATGGACAGAAAACAAAAACAAGTGTAATAACCAAAAAATTCCCCAAGGAGAAAGGCTCAAGTTTGGTCTGGCATGGGAGAGGTAGCTGACAGGTGGCCACCTGAGTTCCAGTTTCACAGTCCAGTGCCAGGCTCATCTGCGTCTAGAGGCGGCTCTGAAACATCAACAGGTTGTTGATGTTCTTTAAAGTGTCATTAAAGCTTAAACTTTCCATGAATCACCTGAAAGGACCATATAGAAAGAGAAAGGAAAAGCAGCTGGGACTGATTTCTGGCTACTGCAAAACTGGAAAAGGTAGAGAAATAACTTACAAAAAGAAAACGAGGCAGACATCTTGGAGGAAGAGCTGATACAGTAGAATAAAAACATGAAGAGTGTGATTTAATGAAAGCCAATTCAGGATAGGAAGGCAGACATGAAGAAATGTATTCTAAACATCATTCCGGGTAGTGTTAAAAGTGTCAACAATCTAGACTCTGATGGAATAGTGGGTGACTTTTAGGTAAGGTTTCCCTGGGAGACATGGCTGAGAAATGATCTTGGCAGAGAGCTTGATGATGTGAAAGAGCAGGCTATGTGAACACCTGGAGGGAAAGTTCCCAGGTCAGAGGTAGAGAGGCGAGAAGGCCAGAAAGAACTGTTGAAGCAACCCCAGCCCATTCAGTGGCTGGAGCTGAAGGAAATATGGTATGAGAGGCAGACAAGGCCAGTTCAGGTGAGACTTTGTGTACCTTGCAAGGAGTTGGCCATCGTGAATGGTGTTTTTCAGGGTTGGCTAAAACAATGAGTTTAGTTGTATTAGGAATTCTCCAAAAAGACATAGAATTAAGAGGAATCCTTATGATATTTCTAACAGATTTGACCCTTAAGGATTTTTGGAATTAAACTCAGTTATTTAACATGATCATGTTTACTTCAGACATAACTAGAACATCTATAGAGATGATCCATAGATGATGGATAGAAGATAGATAGATACATAGATAGATAGATACATAGATGCATAGATACATAGATAGATACATAGATAGGTAATAGAGACAGATAAATAGATTTGAATTGATGAAAAGTACTTGGAAGATTTTGAGGAAAACGGTATTATGAAACTTGTATTTAAATTTTAACAAGTAAGAATAAAGACTGTATAAAATATAGAAGGTGATTTCAGTTATTTAGACTGGACGTGATGGCAGTTTGTATCTGGTGGTAAAAGTGTCTAGTCTCTGCCTATATTTTGAAAGACAAGTCCAAAGGGAATACTGCTCAATAATTATGGGAGTTGAAGAATTGAAAGAGTTTGTGGCTGAGAAGAGAAAACACTTTAGATTATATGCCTTGTATTTCATTTATTGACCAGAATATTTTTAGTTTTCTGATACCCAGAAGAGTGACTTGTTCATGGAAAAAGCACAATGAATGTTTTTTATATTAAACAAAATACTGCAAAAAGGACTTGAAAATATTAAAGTTCTGCTTGTTATATTAAACTAATTAAAGAAAAACATAAATTATGCAAAAGGTCTTGAAGGCAATTTCTTAGCTTTTTAAAAATTCTTTTTAAAAACAAAATAAAAAGCTAACAAAACCTGTTCATAGGACCTAATTATAATGATATGTGATTGTTTGCTAATGGTGATTGCAACATAAAAATAGTTTCTGCCATTGATGGGCAGAATTAGAGCAAGCTAATCATATGAAATATGTATGCAAGAAGAGATATGTAGGAAAACATAAAGTTGAGTGACATTTTCTATAAACTATCATATATAGATATATGTTTTATATATTTATATACCTAAATTTTCTAGCTCTCTTTGAAGTAAAGAGGATAAAATTGAAACATTGTGTTTTATTCAAAAAATTTAAAGGTCAAAACTGTTAGAAGTAGCTGAAGGATTCATCTTAATTTTATATATTTTTGGGAAATTACCGAAAGCTATTTAACTCATTTTATCCCATTTTGAAAAACACCATTCATTAGTATAACATGATTTACATTTTGATCTATAAATAAGAAACTAAAAACAAAGGACAATCTTTGATCTTGAGTTAAACAATTGGAATACTAACCCATGAAATTTCCACTGGTCCTGAAATATAGAAGCATAGAAGATTAAAGGATCTGTTTTGTTAATTATATGGAGGCTGATCTATGAAAAAATCTAGTATTTGCTAATATTGATCATGGGATGCACCATTTTACATTTCTGCTAGCATTGTTTGAGGGTCCCGGTTTCTCTATATTCTCTCCAGTGCTTATTATTATCTACCTTTTTTGTTATAACTATTCTAGCGGGTATGAATTGATGTTAATTTGCATTTACTTAAATTTTTTAATGATCTTATATTGTACTCCATATCTGGAAAAACTTATGAAATGCCTCGTTTTAAATTAACATTGAGTTTATTTACCTCAAGCATCATTGAAAATATTAAGCCTATATAACCATAAACTATAACCTTAGAAAATGCAGGAGACACTCAGATGGAAACTGAAACTGGCAATCAATTCATGATCAAACCTTAAATGCCGTGCCATAAGAGATAAGATACTCAAGTAGGACCCCATCTAACTGAAAAGCTTCTGCAAAGCTAAAGAAACCATCAAGAAAGTGGGGACATAGCCCACAGACTGGAGAAAAAGATTTGCCAACTGTGTATCTGACAAAAGCATAGCATCTCGAATCTATAAGGAACTCAAATATGCCAAAAGAAAAAAAAGGCATATTAAAAAGTGGGCAAAATTATGAATAGACACTTTTCAGAAGAAGATATTCAAGCAGCCAATAGATACATGAAAAAATGCTCATCCTCACTAATCATTAAAGAAATGCAAATTAAAATCACATTGCAATACCACCTAACTCCAGTCAGAATGGCCATTGTTAATAACTCCAAAAACAATAGATGCTAGCGAGGATGCAGGGAAAAAGAAATACTTCTAGACTGTTGGAGGGAGTGTAAAATAGTGCAACCTCTGTTGAAAACAATGTGGCACTTCCTAAAAGATCTAAAAATTGAGCTTCCATATGACCTAGCAATCCTCCTTCTGGGAACTACCTGGAGGAACTCAAATCATTCTACCAAAGAAGATGCCTGTGCACACAAGTTTATTGCAGCACTATTCACAATAGCAAAAACATGGAACCAACTGTGCTGCCCATCCAAAGTAGACTGGATAAAAGAAATGTGGTACATATACATGATGGAATATTACGCAGCCGTAAAGAAGGAAAAAAAATTATGAACTTTGCAGCAACGTGGATGGATTTAGAGTCTATCATACTCAGTGATCTATCACAGAAACAAAGAACAGAGCACCACATGTTCTCACTCATAAGTGGACCCTCAACAATTATAATACTGTGGGGACCAAAGTCAGGCCCAAACTTTACTTGTACAATGACCATTTGTATACCTCATCCGGAGTTGTACCCCACATCTTTAAAATAAAGATTTTTTTAAAAAAGAAAATATTAAGCCTTGGTAATAGCAGGCAATATCAAAATGCATTTAGGATAGTATCTGTACATACAGGATGCTTTTGATTCCTATTCCTACTCATGACGCCTGCCCAGACCTTCTGTCTATGGCAGTGACTTTCAGTGACGATAGAATCACATGTGACGGAAGAATGCACTAAGCATCATTCACAGTGTTCCAGTTGCATGGCCTCTTAGCAATAGCAGAAATGTTATTTCCAAATAGTTATGATAGACCCAACTTTCCTCGTGTATCATTCCAATAAAGCGTTACAGGTTGGTTCTATATGAGATTAACCAGAGCTAACTAAACAGTCAGAAATTTCTTAGATACCACTCAGTTCTATTTCCAAAAAATAAGGGCGTTGGACAAAATATCCTAAAACATCTTAAACAAATATATTAACAGATGGTTGACCCTCAAATCCACAGGTCTTTTGGGTATATTAACAACAATGGTTATTGATGTAACATGAAAAACAGGTGTTATCAAGGGAAAACAACAGCAACAACATTCACCTGATGACTCTCCTGGAATTCAAATAGATTGCTTTGTTTTTTTAGTTTGTTTTGTTTTGTTTCATGAGCATACTGTTGAGTTCTTTAAAGGAATCTGCTGTTTTGTCTTGACTAAGTATCACATGGTTTTGGAATAAGTAATTTGGACAAAGATAATAAATCTGGTAACTTTCTGGTTTAGAAATTTATACTGTTTAATTTTTTATAAGCACAAAAATTTTGGAAGTTATATGCTTGTTACATAGGTAGATTTTAAAAGGTACAATTATACCAAAACTGCATTTCTACATTACTGCAGCAAAAAATTCATAACTATATAAATTTCAGGATCATCCTCTAGTTCTAGATATTTTAAGTAGAAGTAAGAATGATGGACTATAATTAAGTGTATTTGTCTTTGCCTTCTGGAAGCCTTTTATAGTACATTAATTGGTAGGATTATTACAATGTTCTCAGTTAATGGATTCTGTCAGATTTTTTTTTGCAGATGAAGGACTGTTTATGAGTTGAATTAGTTATTCAGTTATTGGTTATTTCAGTGATGTGTGTGACTATTACTGAATGCTTCTTATCCATCCTTCTATGTCTTTTTTAAAAACAAACTCAGAAAATTTACTGAGGTTTTTGCAATTGTAGACCAGCAATAATGGAAAAGGACTTGTGTGTGTGATTGCACATGGTCTATAGAATAGTATTTACTCTTTGTGTAGGCCTACCACAGGTCAGGTTGAAAGTCTTCTTAGCATAGCAGGTTTTGAGAACCAAGATGAACACATCTCTTTCATCGAATATGTTCACCATTGTTGTAAATAAAAAATGTGTCTGGTGTTTATCCAGAGCAAACACCAGAAGTTAGAAGTTCTTAGCAGGAAACTTCTAAACCCATAGGACACTTCTGTCACACAGGAAATCCTGAAGTTTAGAGTGGGCCTTTGAATCATACCTGAGTTTATAGTGAGGAGATGACTTAAGATGTGGATGGGTCATACCAGAAAGATCAACCATGGAGCTAGAGGTTTGGGACTTTGAGCCACATGGCATTAACCTGGTCTTCTGACTTCTGTGAAGGGGCAGGGAGCTGGGGATTGAGTTCAGCCACATGGCCGATGACTTACTCAAACACGCCGACATAATGAAAGCTCAGTAAAAAGCTCTCAGGTGCACTTCTTGGTTTGACACATTGATGTGCCAGGTAGGTGATACTTCTGAGTTCCATGTGGAAAGAATATGGAGACTCTGCTCTCGGGACCCTTTTAGACCTCACCCTGTGTGTCCCTTCTTTGGATTGGCTCTGATTTGCATTCTTTATCATAAAAGGGTAATTGTAACTATATTGTTGTACTGCGTCTTGTGAGTCATTCTAGCAAATTATCAAACCTGAAGGGGTCTTGTGAAACTCCAAATGTATAGCCAGTTGATCAGAAGTGCAGGAGAAGAAGGACTGAGGACATGAAGTTGTGGCTGGCATGTGAGGTGAGGTTAACCTTGCTGGGGCCCTAATGCTCTCGTTGGGTGGTCAGTGTCAGGACCGCATTGAGGTATTGTAGCCTTTCCATTTATTTCCACCTAGAATTGTTTGTTTCACCCTGAAAGTGCTGTCTAAGACCTTCTAAGAAAGCCACATTCTAAACTTTGTAAAACGACATCTTTGATTTTTATGAGCCTCAAATTTTCTATGTATTGAACTTCTGCTGCATCGTAATCACAAAAATAAGATTTATTATAACACGGCTCTTTTGCTAAGTGGAGAGCTGAGCCTGCAAGATGATTTTTGATAGCACACTTGAGAAATGGTGAATTTTGAGACGGACAAATGTGGTTTTTTTAACATTAGTTGCTAAAAATCATAGCAGGGAAGTTTTCCTTACTAATAAGAATTTAATGCCCAATAAAAGCTATGTGGGAGAAGGAGAATGAATGTAACAATATGAGAAATTTGAGGATAATGCTTCAAATTTTGGCCTACACCAAAACATTATTATTCCAAAAAAAAAGAAAAATATATAAGATTAGATTTATTTTTTAGGTTATGATAAAAAATCTTAGAAATGAGCCATGTTTAACTTCACTTATAACTTACTTTGTATGTACTACAAAGCTATAATGCAATGACAATGTATAACTAATTCCTATTGACCTCTACATATGTCTGTTTCTCAGATGGATTGTTAAACAATGCATCAACTGCCACAGTACAGTGCTTTGTTTTCCTTGATTTATTCATTAATTTTGCAAGAATTATTCAAGATAACTGATTAGATCTCAACTGCATATTTTCTAGGTGTAGAGACAGGTTATAAATCTTCCAGAAGGCAGGTGGTCTCATTGCTGACCAACTTCAATCATATTTTTTCCACACTGAATTTCTCAGTCTCTGTTTCCTCAGACACTAACAAATCATCATAGCTCTGTATCTGTACAAGGAGAGACCCCCAAAACCCCAGAATTTATTTACAAATAATGCTTAAACCTCAGTTAACTTAAAGTACTCATCGTTTGATGCAATACACCTGTCGAGATGGCTTTTCTACCGCAGGAAACAGTTTTTGAATTTGTCACTTTCGATGCCCTTTAGTGCGTCTGCCATTTTTTTGGTTTCACCTCTTCCATGCTGGCAAAATGTTTTCCCTTGAAGACATTTTTTTCGTTGGGGAAACAAATTTTTAAAAAGTCGTTCAAGGCTGGATTGGTTGAATAGGGAGGGTGGAGCACAGGTGTCATGAAGTTTTTGATCAAAAACTGCTGGACATTCAGCACGGTGTGGGGCAAGTACACTCCTACATCACCCGTCATGAAATGGGCAAACGTGTTGAAAGAATCTCCAAAATTAATTAATTAACTCACTGAAGCTGAACACAGTCTGTCAGAATAATACTAGCTGGTACACTGGTGCCCAAATGAGCAAACATGTTGAAAGAATCTCCAAAATAAATCGATAAATAAATAAATGCATACATACATACATCAATACATGTTTTTTTTTTTTTTTTTTGAGTTGGAGTCTCACTCTGTCGCCCAGACTGGAGTGCAGTGGCCGCTCCTGGCCACCGCAACCTCGACCTGCTGGGCTCCGGCGATCCTTCCCCCTCAGCCTTCCAAGTAGCCGGAATTACAGGCATGTGCTACCACGCCCGGCTGATTTTTTGATTTATTGTAGAGATGAGGTCTTGCTGCCCAGGCGGGTCTCGAACCCGCGGGCTCAGGCAATCCGCTCACCTCAGCCTCCCAAAGGCGCGGGATTACAGGCTGAGCCACCGAGCCCGGTACATCAATACATTTTTAAAAAGTAAATAAATTAACTGAAGCTGAATGCAGCCTCTCACAACAATACTAGCTGGTACACTGATGCCGATGAGTTCCTAGAAACACTTATCTAGTGGCAGAAACCTGTACTACAAAGGGCCCACCCTCCCAAAAGACAATTGCAGTTTTTTGGTGGTACCCCCTGACATCTGGCCCTCACTTTCTTTCTGGCCCTAGTGCTATTAGGTGACCTTCTACCCATGTGATAAACAATGAGAATGGGTGAACTGGGGACAAAAAAATGTTTGATGCTCTCTGCTCAAAAATGTGGGCAGAATTAATCTTGATTCTGCAGCTGTTACTTCAATAAATCTTACAAGTGCTCGCCGAGCAGTGTCTCTATTTCAAATATGTTAATCGTGCTAGATAGTCATTAAAATGTGACTGGTGTTAAACTGGGTGATCAGGGCACAATGAGTCAAAAGTTACAAGTCTTTAATTATAAAACATAAGAAACATGCAAGATGAAATTCATAGGCATGCAATTGCATGTAAGGTCACTAATTTCTTTATGTAGAAATACATAGAAATAGATAAAGAAAAAAGCAGCATATAATTTTGTATCTAATGCCCAAGAGATATTTTTAATGTAATATATATATATATATATATTACATTAAAAATATAAATATATATATATATATATATTTATTTGTTTGCTTTTTAAACGGATGGGATTCTGGCTCTGTCACCCAGGCTAGAGTGCAATGGCAGAATCATAGCTCACTGCATCCTCAAACTTCTGGGCTCAAGTCATCTACCCACCTCAGCCTTTCCAGTAGCTAAGATTACAGGCACACCCCACCATACCTGACTATTTTTATTTTTTGTAGAAACAGAATCTCACTCTGCTGGCCAGGCTGGTCTGCAATGTCTGGTCTCCAGTAATCCCTCCTCCTTGGCCACTGAAAGCATTGGGATTGCAAGCGTGAGCCATTGTGCTGGACTACATTGTAAGCTTTTCGATGAAAGGCTTTGTCTGCTTTGTTGATTGCTGTATCCCAAACTACTGGAACAGTGCCTGGTTCACTATGAGGGCTCAATTAATATTAAGGCCAACAGATATTGAGCTCCTATTATGTCGTATTTCTAATTGGACAACATTGATGCTAATTTTTATTTATGTAGCACTTCACAAAAACTTTTGATACATTATCTTTTAAAACCTCGAACAGCACTAGAGGGCTTAAGATATGCATTCTTTTTCTCATTTAGCAGTAAGAATACAGAGATATAAGTGGTCCAAAGATCTAAAACTGGAATTGAATCTGTGTTATCTTACTAAACAGCTTGTGTTCTTTTACGTATGATATGATTTTCGGAGGCTTTGGCTTTAACGTTTTAGTTCCTATTTTACAATGGTCAAAGACTGAATGTATTATAAATCAGTCCATTAATGATAAGAAAAGGGATTGAAAATATGATCTAATAATTAAGTCATTGGTTTGATAACTAATGCAGTATGTGATAATCCCCCAAAGAAATAAAATGTTAAATTCTTCTGCAAAGTTCTATCAATAGGATTTGAAAGAGCGACTTTGAACTAACACCAAGATATAGTAAAATAATACTCATTCTTTATTACTGTAGTATTATCATACATGACTAAGCCATTGTTTAGAACCCACAGAATTAAATCTGACTTTACATATTTTTGTTTCCAAAATGAAATATAGACGCTAATAATAAAGTAAATGTTTACTCATATCTATGGGAAACTATTTTTGACTCCAATATTTAACAGACATTCAAAGCAAATTATGACTACAAATTATGAATTTTATTTTTGCATGCTAATTCGTGTGTGTGTGTGTGTGTGTGTGTGTGTGTGTGTGTGTGTGTGTGTGTGTGACCTTGCAGGGTGACAAGGATGGGAGTCAGGTGGGAGCATTTAAAAATACAAAAAACAAAGCAGTTCAACTGTGGATTTTATATGCGATACAGTGATCTGGTTTACAACATTCATAACTAAAGTCAAAGGTTTGCTATTTCATATTTCTAAAGAGCAATAAAATACTGTTTGTGTAACTAGTTTGTGAGAGATCTGCTAATACAAAACTTTACTTTTCTCTTGTATGTACAGCATCACAATGGCTGCAGAGTTAAATACTAAGTTTGTCAGCAATAATATTCATATTTTACTTCCTCCCATGACTAATCTATTATGATCCCCTACTATGAAAAGCTTTTGACAAAAATGAGTTATTATTAATATTAAATTAACCTGAACTAGTCAACTCATTTCAAACATAGCACAGAGACAATATAATTCACATATGCTGTATAACTTGTTGAGGGGCACGTAATAGAAAAATTTTAAAACAGAAATCATACCTTTGAAATCCAAACTTAGAACTTAGATAAAATAAAGACTTAGGAATTCAAGGCCAAATAACTCTTATTCTTCTGGAGGTTCTCTATGTTCTTATGACATTTTTACTAAGTTTTGTCCCTTTCATTTTTCCAGTTCAGGATTTGGCTAATTTCTGTCCCATATCCTATAATTAATCCTCAAACACCAAGCAGCGATGATTTTATGAAAAAAGACAACTGGGTAGTTTCCTAAGTGTTGCAATTCATGCCTGTTGGTAAGATTTATCTGATCTTTTATCACAATCCATCTTCACAAAACCTTCAATGGCTCATTTTATTTTATTATTTTGTAGCATCAGGAGGAAAGGACATTAAAAAGTAATTTAGTTTAACTCTCTGTCAAAAGAATGATTACTCATACCGATGAGTGGTCACTTGTGCAAAGAAAATCTGTTCTTTAAAAACAAACACTTCAAGAGATTATTTATTCATCTTTTAAAATGTAATTTTTTTTCTAGTTTACTGAAAAATGTAAGCATTTTTTATGAGGATTGTGGGAGCAAGTGGAAGGAAGGAACAGTTCTTTCAGCAAAGGGAACACAGGGTTGGAACTGAAGCCAAAGGACTGTTTAAGAAAACAGCTGACTAATTATTGAACCAGGTATCCACAAAGAATATCAGAGAAGGAAGAGGGAGAGGAAAACTTTACATTTACCAAAAATTTTGCTGAAAGCTAGTTCTAGGCTATTTTCTCCTTTCAGGACTCAACCCAAATCAAAACGATTTAAATATGAGAGATATACTTAAGAAACAGAGAAAAAAAAACTATACACTAATAAACAAAAGTCAAGCAGATTGCCCTAAGGATTTTAGACATAGTCTATGCGATTTTATCAGTAATGGTAATAGCGTGTGTGGAGTAAGGAAACTAAAAATACAGCCTAATTCCGCCTGACCTCATAAAATGTTCCAATACTTTAAATAGGCCTTAGCAATGTTTCCAAAGAGGAGGAATCTTTTGCTGCCACTGGGTTTAATTAGTATAAAAAACTATTCCTATAATATTCACCAGCTGTAGGTCAGAAAATCATTTGTATCTTTGAGTTGATAAAATGGATGCTTGTTAATATTTTTGGACCAATTATTCCTACTTTATTATATTTTTGAAAGTGAATTTCAGCAGTTTTAGAAGGAGTGGTAAAATGCTGTCATGTTCATTTTCTCATTTCAGTGTTGTGCTCTAAGGCTGATCTTCCCAGGAAGGTTTTAACACTTTATCCCTGTTTTTCAATAAGTCATATATCCTACGATTTAAGGATACATTTTATTACAGTTACTAGTAAAAATAGAAAGAGATGAATGATATTGATTGAATTTTGAGTAATGAACTCTATCTGAAAGACCCGAATATGGGTCCAGCAGCCACAATTCATAGTCCAAAGCCCAGTTGTAATCACACAGTCATAATCAGCTTTCTGCAGGTATGTTACAAAAATAGTAACTCGATAAGGTTGCTTTTTATTTAAAACCACGGGAGCCTCTTATAAGTTCAGGCAGAAGTTTCTGAGATATTAAAATAATATCCACTCAACAACTGGACATTATATCGGAGTACTCTGCCAGGTAAATTGCAGTTAGTTACACTCTAGGGAAAAAATAACAACTTTGTGTTCCACAAATTTCCATGGCCCATTTATTAGTTGTTTGACTTCTGCAGCATTTATTTAAAGTATGAAGGTCCTTTTACTGAGACAGTGCTTAGTATTTATACAGACAAATATTAGAAGTACACAAAATACCTGTGAAGCTGATTATCTGCTATGGGCCCTGCTCTATTCATAAGTGATACTCATAGCAAATATACAAAACAGAAAAAATCAACTCAAGTTATTTCTCGAAATTTTCTTTTGTGATCTTCACAGAAACATTTGACAAAGTATGACCTTATGTCTGGATTCTTAATAAACCCAACATGATGAATGTATAATTAAAAAAAATCTATAACTTTGTTTTTAAGAAGGAATCACCCCGAGTAAACACCACATATATCAGTCAAATTCAACAATTCTGAGGACGGTTCACTGAGCCTCATAAAATGCTCATGCATTTATTAGACACTTAAGTCGCACACTTCTATACCTATTAGTTTGGCCAGCTGTGGAACTGTTTATCTTCTCGTACTAAATTCCTGAGAGAACAAGAGTTTTCTTGTTGACATCCCTTAAACCGCTGCTGTCCCACAGGGGTTCAGAGCAATGAAGCGAGAAATTGAGTTGAGGAGGTAGAGAAGACTCTTGACAATATCAGCAGCAAACTGTTCTGTGCTAATCATCAGACGTGGCCTTGGAGAATCTCCAGGTCCTAACGATGCCTCTTTTGATGACTCTGTTAACCAAAAGGAGTTGGTCGATCAGGATTGTGTCCACAAGAATCCACATCTGTCAATTAAAAAGTGAAAGAAAAAAAAAAATCAGACCTGCAATTCTATGCTGTAAGTACTAATAACAAACAAACAAGCAATTTGACTATTTCTTTTTCAATAAACCAGTTGACTGGAAATCAAGTAAACAGAGATGTGCTCAGAAATGAAGTACTGGCTTCAAAGATGAGCATTCTAGGATAGAAACCCAGACAAATGAATAACAGGGAGCCTTACATATAAACATATAAGAGCACATTTACATCATGGCAATACCAAGGAACGTATTTATGTGTTTCTTTTCCTGCGATCATTGATTCATTTTCTTATTTAAAAAGAACTAGATGATCAATTCTCTGGTAGATTCTATGAGAGACAATGCAAGGTAAACCAAGATTCCTGACCTCGTAGAGCTTAACACGCTAATAAAAGAGTAAAACACAACATTACAAGCAATTTATGCTCAATAAACAGTGGAAAAATGCAGGTCTGATTTATGAAGTCACCAAAGAGACTCCCTATAATCACCTTCATTTAAATCAGCAATGCCATAGTCTTTACAATTTGTCCCATGGGACAGGAACATAAAGGTGCATCTGTATTTTACTTATCAATAGCTTTAACTTTTTTAAAAACTGAGTATATTTGTATCTGAAAACATATTGTCTATTTTCCCAAGCAAAATGCCATTAAGTGCAAATGGGAAGCCTGTTTCAATGCTCAAATCTCTTCTGATGTTGTATTTTCAGAGCGGACTAAGTCATCATAGAGACATAACCAACTGATGACTTTTTAAAGAATAATTTACACTTAGAGTTTAAACAGATGTTTTTACAATGGTTATCTTTCTGGATGCATCTGTTCAGTGTGTTTTTCACATTTCCAACAAAAAGGTGACATTTTGGACTGTAATTCCATGTGTCATCTAATCACATGGAAACCTGCCAATTCTTATTAACATCTTGACATTTTATTGCTGTAAACCTATCATATGTAAGATAGATTTAAATTCATAGAGATGTGCGTGTGTGTTTGTGAGTGTGTGTGTGTGTGTGTGTGTGTGTGTGTGTGTGTGTGTGTGTGTGTGTGTGTATCCACTTAAATACTTGATCCTTTGCTCTTTACATGAGTAAAACTTCCAGTCAGGTAAATCAGCTATTGGCCAGAATACAAATACAAATTATAGATTAGGCCCTAAAAGGTTAAAAGTTTGCTCTTTGGGATACAATTGAAAAGCTAGAGAAAAACAAAGAAAATAAATATGTGTTAAACTCTTTCACATTAACTTCTACACCAGGTAACTCTGACATGTCAAGTTCCTTATATTCAGACATGACCCGGTGGAGTTGCAATGGATTCTTATTACCACAATATAGTTCTTTCGTTGTTTAACAGAAGGTGTTAACCTTTCGACTGCTGCAAAATTAAAGGTTTAGCCTGGAAACCTGTATCTAGACAAAAAGAAGAACCATTATCTGAGGCTGTAATAGGGCTAATCAAAAGGCTAAAAGTGCTCCAGAGATTACTCTCAGGTGCATCAGGATATAGTAGATGGAAAAATGTCACCATGGTATTTTGTCTGTGTTGCAAAAGATTAGAAATTTACAAACATAATTCTGATTCTATATTTCATAAACACATTGAATACACATTAATAAATGTATAACAGGATACCCCTTATCTAAATGGCTATTAACATTTTCTCTAGAAAGAAATATAATTTTTTCAGAAATTTGCGTTGATGTTGAATAATTTTGAATAATATATCAAAAATACAATGTGGCACACTTACTTTTCTCATTCAGTCTTCACGTCAAAGACAAAACTAAATTTGAGAGAAAATTGACAAAAGCTACTTATTCAAAAAATATGACAAGGAAACTCAACTGCAACAGGAGTTCAGAGTTATTAGAAAAGAGTACATTTTATAGAGTAAGGGAGGAAATGTTGACAAGGCCTTTGATTATGGCAATTGTTCTATTAGGATGGGATTTTGGAAGGGCTTTGGAAGAACTCTAAACCGGTCTTTACCCTTAATGTTGGTACATTTTTCTTCAATTCTGCTCCTAACTTTGGTTCTTCTCTACGCAACAACTAGGATGATTTTCAAAAATGTATATTTTACCACATAATGTAAGATTTTCATGAAAAAATCTGAACATGATTTTTAACATGACAACATAGCATTCTCCCAAAATAGAATGAATATGGACTTATCATGGCTCCTTAAGCCCCCCCTTTATTCATACTTGTTCATTTTTGTTTACTTGTAATGACTTCTTTCCCCCAGATATGCTTGCTAAATGTCCATCTTTTCCATCAGGATTTTAAATAATATTAACAATATTCTTTTAAAAATCACAATAATAGCATTTTCTTAAATTTTATACGCTCATTTGCAAATCCCAAATGTGTTCTCAAAAAATATAACCTTTCAAGTTAGTCTGTGAAGATATCATAAGCAGCACATAACTGATGCCACATCTCAAAGAAATTATGTTGTTCAAACAAGGGAGTCACAGCTATTAAATGGCCTGTCCTCCTGTGTCCCACAACTCACCAAGAAATCTCTCTCTAGATTCCTTTCATGCCCAAACGTATGCCATTTGGTTTTTTAGAGCACTTGATAACAGCACTCCTTACATTCTCTACAGTGCTTTTCTATTTGTAAAACAATTTCCTAATGCTACACTCTCATTTCTCTTGTTTAATAAACATTTTATATGAAAAGTTATAGATCTGCAGAAAAATTACAAAGACTGTACAGAACATTCCCATAAGTATACACTTAGTTTTATTATTAACATCTTATATTAATGCAGTATATTTTTTATAAGTAATGAACCAATATTGATAGAATGTTATTAACTAAAGCCATACTTTATTCAGATTTTCCTTTTTTTCTTTTTTTCCTCTTTTAATTTTTATTTAAAATTGTGGGGTACAATTCAGGACTAGGTATACAAATATTCATCATGCAGTTACCCTTATTGATGAGGTGTGCCCCCTTCCTTCCACAGGCAGATATTGACTAGATTTTCTTTTTAGAAAAAAAAAAAATTCTTAGCCGGGCTCAGTGGCTCAACCTGTAATCCCACGCCTTTGGGAGGCTGAGGTGAGTGGGTTGCCTGAGCCGCGGGTTCGAGACCCACCTGGGCAGCGAGACCTCATCTCTACAATAAATAAAAAAATCAGCCAGCAGTGGTAGCGTGCGCCTGTAGTTCCAGCTACTTGGAAGGCTGAGGTGTAAGGATCGCCGGAGCCCAGCAGGTCGAGGCTGCGGTGGCCGGGAGTGGCCACTGCCCTCCAGTCTGGATGACAAAGTGAGACTCCAACTTAAAAAAAAAAAAAATTCTTATATGTTCACCTACTGTCTTTTTTTGCTTTCATGATCCCATCTAGAATACTATGTGGCATTCAATTATCATGAATCCTTAGACTTCTTTTGACTGTAATCATTTCTCAAAATTATTTTAGATGAGCTGAATGATTTTGAGGACTACTTATCTATTTTTTGACAGAATAGCCTTCAGTTGAGATTTACCTATTGTTTTCTTCATGATTATTCATGAGTTATATTTTTTTGGAAGACGACCACAAAGGTAAAATGCCATTTTCAACACATAGCAGGGGTACAAGCTAACAACATGATTTATCATTATTGGTGCCAATCTTGATCACTTGACTAAGTTTTTGTCTTTGATTTTCAAATAGTTGTAAAATTACTATTTTTCTCCTTTCCATCCTCTGCTCTTTGACTGGAAGTCACGATGTGCAACTAACACTTAATGAGTGGGGTCTTATGCTCCACCTGTTTGAGGGTAAAGAATTTAGGTAAATTATCGGAATTCTTCTGCAAAGGAGAATTGCCTATTGCCATTTATTCATGTATTCATCCATCCAATCATTTATTCATATTAGAATGGATTCATGAATATTTATTTGATGTTTTGGACTACAATCCAATGCTATTTTATTTTGTTACTTAAATTGTTTCAACTTTGGCTATTGGGAGTTCTTTTATTTGGCTTTCATTTCTCTTTTATTCTCACAACTTCTGGTGGACTATGTAATTCTTTCCTTTCCTAGGGATACCATTAGTTCTTTCTCTCATTTTGCGCAGTATAAAAAATGTATAAGCAAGCTAAACAATCTTCATCCCTTATCCTGATCTCTTCTGGTGTCAATATCCAAATAGGAAGGAAACTAAAATTTGTTAATCTTCTGGAGCTCAGGTGTTCCATTAGTTAGCATGATAATTCTTCAGTTTTTCTCTTTTGTGTTAGTAAACCTTTTCTCTTGCCCATTGGATTGTTAGGTTTGTTGTGTGCTTTTATATTCCCCATAAGCAGTTTGAATATAAAATAAGTATTTGTCATACTGTGGATATTAATCAATGTAAAAGAAAAAAAGAAAGAGAAATGAGTAGTAATACTGAGAGGAAAATGAAGCCTTTTATGAGCTTTATTGAAATCACTTAATTTACGAACTATATCAACTTACTTCTCAACACGATAGTGTAAATCAGTGGTTTAAATCAGTGATTACAGTACATCATCTGAAAGTCTTGATAAAATAAAATTCACTGGACTCTACCTCCAGAGTTTCCAATCAGTAGGTTTGGATGGGTTCAATAATTTGCATTTCTAGTAAGTTTCTAGGTATATTAATTTGCTAGGGATGTCATAACAAAAGACTGCAGACTGGGTGCCTTAAAACAGAAATGTACTTTCTCAATGTTCTGGTGACTGGACGTCCAAGATGAAGGTTTCAGCACTGTTGGTTTTTGCTGAAGTTTCTCTCCTTGGCTTGCAGAGGGTGGCCGTTGTGGTGTGTTTTCACATGATCTTTCCTCTGTGTGTGTAAGTGTCTGGTGTCTCTCAGTTTCTTCTTCTTATGAGGACAACAATCATATTGGATTGGGGACCACCCTAGTAACTTCATTTTAACTTAATCACCACTTTAAAGGCCGTATCCGTATCTCCAAATATACTCATTTTTGAAGTCTCGAGAGTTAGGGCTTTAACACATGAATTTTGGTGTGACACAGTTTGGTCCATAGTACCATATGATGCGTGACTTAAGTCATGAAGCAAAGTCAAGGATTTGCAAAGGAAGACTGACAATGCTGGGAATAATGGTGCGACACCTGAGGAGAGGTCAGAAGATGAATTCTGGATAGAGAGGCTTCTCATTCTCAACCTTGACTGAGAGTGACAATCACACCCTGGAAGGATTGGGACAAAGAAGCTGAGTTGGAGTCAGGTAGAGGCTCTGTCCCTCACCATCCATGGACTCTCATCCATAGCAATATATCCACAGGAAGGGCATTTGAAGGTGCCAGAAGCTCTCAGCTCGCATGAGTAATTTGCTGAGGCACTGGTTGACATAGTGCATTCTGCTTTCTATCTTGTGGTTTTCTGTAGATAAGTCTTAAATATGTTTACGATTGAGGGTCACTGGGTTTTCCAGACTTTTGGTGGCATTTGGGCTGGGAGGATTATAGTTATGATGCCAATTAAGGAACAACATTTTGTATACTTTTTTTTTTTTTTTTTTTTGGTTGGAGTCTCACACTTTCTCCCAGACTGGAGTGCAGTGGCTGCTCCCGGCCACCGCAGCCTCGACCTGCTGGGCTCCGGCGATCCTTCCGCCTCAGCCTTCCGAGTGGCCGGAATTACAGGCAGGTGCTACCACGCCCGGCTGATTTTTGATTTATTGTAGAGATGAGGTCTCGCTGCCCAGGCGGGTCTCGAACCCGCGGGCTCAGGCAATCCACTCACCTCAGTCTCCCAAAGGCGCGGGATTACAGGCTGCCACCGAGCCCGGCCATTTTGTATAATTTTTCAGGATAACTGAGTCTAGGACTTCTTCAGAGACAATACAGAAGTAGGCAAGTGTTTCTGCTAATTGTTAGCTGAGTTCTTTTTTAAATAAAAAATAAAAGCTCATCCCCTGAATTTATTGGTTTCTGAGAATATCTGGGAGATAAAATGTAGGGGCTTCTAATTTAAAAATGTATCCAACTCTACTCTGCTTAGGTTTCAAGTTTTATAAACTCCCCCATCACACGAATAAGACCAGATCCATTAAAAAGCTAGGTAACTCTAGGTCACAAAGAATCAACAAGTATTGCTTTTGAAATTCTAGTTGTTCTGATCTCTAAGGACTTCTCTTAATTTCTCAAATGCTTTGTCAGAGAAGAAGGTTTTGTGTTTATTTTTATTTATTTGATTTTGCTGTTGACTTTATCCAACAAATAGGTATTCTTACTAAGTTTCTCTGGATATTTAGTTCATCGTGTTACTAGAAACATATTGTCTCTTTATCTTACTTGTATCCTCGTCAAGTTTCTTGAAAGTCGTATCTGTTCTTGCTCCTTCCCTCTGTATCATCTTTGGTTTGATTCAGCCCTAAGTGAATGTGGAAGAAACCTTCGTGTTATGTATTTCACCTTTCTGTAAGAGCCAGAGATTGACAGCAAGGCCACCATTGTTGAGGCTAGGGCAGAGGAGAAGGACATCAGAAGAATTATCTGAGAAACCTTTATAAGTATCAAAGAGAAATCATTAAAAACTAACTGTATTACTTCACAAATCTGTTTTGAATGTGTGTGAGAGTGTGTATGTGTACATGAAGATGGAAGGAAATAACATCACTTGAGTAGGAAACCTGAGAGGCTCTTCAGACATTTTTCCTTTTAAAATCCCATATCCAACCAATTACCGAATGTCAAAAATTCAAGCTTCTATCAGATTCTGAATCCAACCCGATTCGATGCCTCAAATTATATCCAAGCCACCAACAACTATTACCTGATTTCAGACTTTCAGCTTCATCCTTTAGATCAGGGGTCAGTATAATATCCTTAATTTTTCCTCTTCACCCAAAAAGATGAAATTATTTACTATCTGGCCTTGGAAGGAAACGTTTGTGAACTCCTGCCCTAGACCAATAAAGTGGTCCTGAAACTGTCATTTTGGTTTCCTGTTTTTTCACTCCCAACTGTTCAGTTTCTTGCCGGCTATCTAGACCCTGAATTCTAAATTCTTTAATAACCCATGGGACCCATTATTTCTACCTACACTCATTTTCAGATACATCACATTCTTCTCTCTTCTGCCTGTTCTATTTTCCAGTAACCCCAAACAATCTGGAGTTCATGGGACACACTCCATGGTACACCCACCCATCCGCCTAGAGAGTGCTTCATTTTTTTGTTAATCTGAAAAATTTTTAATTGTCTTTTAACAATTAGCTCAAGTATTGTGTCCTCTGTAAAGTCTTTCCATTTTTCTAGAAAAACAATAAAGCAGAGTGATGGAGAACATGGATTCAGGAGATTCAGAATCTGAACTTGACTCCCTCCTTCCCTATATAGTAGCTGTGTTACAATGAGGAAAGAATAGAAATCTCAGGTCCTCAGAACATTATTTGGAAGTAAAGGTGCTCAAGATAAGGCAAACTAGGAAGTCAGGCAATTGATTTAATTTGCTTTACCTTTCTGCTGTCAAATGAAATTCAGATATAGAAAACAAAATCAGTGCCTTGAGAAAACTACAAAAAAAATGGATATATGTTTCTTTACTGAACTATAATAAGGATAGCAATATGAAAAAAGGGACATTAAAAACACAAAAGAAGTGATAAAATGTGACAACTTCTCAGTTCACGTAAGGAAATTTCCAGTTACTTTGAGTGAAATAGCTGGTCGAAGCAGTACTTCATTCGGCAGCTATGTTCCCAGATTTCCACTAGAATAGTAGACCCTTAATTAACTTTTGCGTTTTCTGCTATGATTATACTATTATCTTCTTACATTGTTTTCTGACTCTTTTTTTTAGATTAGAAAATATAGTTTATTTAGAAAGCAAATTAGAAAGAGAGAGAAATAGGTGATTCACCTCCCCAAGGTAGGAGAGGGGGCTAAAGCTTAAGTAAACATGGCCTGGCCATAGTTCAAAGATTACATGACCACACTATAGCTTAGCAAGCCACTGACCACAATGGCCTGGCAATGGTGGCGATGGTCTGGCAATGGCCTTCTGACTGCTTTTGAACTCAAATTACTCACAGTCGGTTGATGGGTTGAGTAGAGAGTTGAATGGCTTTTACTCTGGTGTCTTAACCAATCTAAGTATATTTGTATATTAAACTAATTAAGGAGATTGTTTAAGAGTTGAGTCTGGGTTTATAGAATGTCTGTCTGTCTGTCTATCTATCTATCTATCTATCTATCTATCTATCTATCTATCTATCTATCTATCTTTCTATATCTACCTGTCAACTTATCTATCATGTGTGAGTGCATGTGAGTATGTGTGTGGGGGGGAGTGTGATCTGATAATAAGAACTCAGGTTTCATATTGTGTTAATATTTTTTTAGGTTATCTAAAATGGACTACCCTAACTGTTCCGTTTCACATTTGTTCCAAAAATCTTATCTTTCTCAGCCATAAAAAAGTGCCAAATATATTACACACACACATATAAAATCACACTTTTACATGTATACACATGTTGGCATTCACTACAACACATTATCTCAATGCCTTTTTCATGAAAACTTAATAGTTTTATTCTTTAATATACTTGCTCGTGGGTCATACCTGGCTGCTAAGTTTTCCTTTCCTTTAGAGGAAATAAATAATTCTTTGTTTTTGCTCCTTAAACTATATTTACAAACTGATGTCTCATCATTAGTATTAGAGAAATGATCTTCTGATGTGTACATAAATTCCATTTTCCTTTCTATGGTTCTGTTTATAGGTTAACATGAAAATCCATTAAAATGTATTGGAACACCTCTTGAACACACGACTTCGAATTGCCTCCTTCCAATTGTCGTCAGTTTAAGTTGGAACTTGGGGTATTTCCCTTTAAACTAACGGGAAGGAATAAGAACCGAGGTCTCACTCAGAAATATATAAATCAGTTTTAAAAGGAGTAGCTGTTTCAGAGACGGTGTTACAACCACATTCAGCAGAATCCTTCAGAGTTATTTAGGTTAGTGGTTTAAGAACAGATTCCACTAATTTCTGTGGAAAACTAAGAGAATGAATTTGTGATAGAACGAAACCAAGGCTAGCTTCAAAACTTTTCTAATTTAAATAAAAATAATAAAATATATAAAAACGGGTAATATGCTTTAACATTTTCTTTCATGCTGACACAAACAACTCCAATTAAAACTTGTCACTGGGCAACCCCTTCGGGTCCCCTCCCACCATGGGAGCTTCTCTGTCCGATCAATAAAGCCTGCTTTCTCACTTTCAGCACAAACAAACAAAAAAACTGTCACCTATCGGCGGGACATTATTAATACTATAGTATCACTTGACAGCCTCTCATTGGCTGCTTTTAAAGTGATCAGTTACTTTCTCCTTAACACTGTCAAATGAAATTCAGCACCTTCTACTTCTTCATTATAAATGATCTCAGAATGTGTGGCTTCTTAGGAGACTTGCACTAAAAACACAAAATGACACTAGACTTTCTTTTATCTGAGTGACTATAAGAAGCCCAAACACATATGGATAAAGGTCCTTTGGACAAAAGAGATCCAAACTTGTATATAATCAGAGGATAAGTCTAGAATCTCCAGAAAACAAAGTAAAATTAAGATAAAAGAAGGAAAAAAATATATTTTTACAAATTCACTAGCTACACCTCATTTATATAAAGCCCTTTCTGTATGTTGGCTTTCTTAACATCAAAATAGTTTAGAGTAAAAACTCTGAAACCAAGCATTAAAAATAAATTTTGTCAAAGTGCATGTGTATGCTTTTTTTAAAAAATTTGCATTTTGAACTTTAGTTTTCTCATCTGCCAAGTGAGTTAATAACACTTTTAAGAACTTGCTGTAGTGTTGAGTTAAACACTAGTTGTTCATAGGACACGTAGGATGCCCTGAAAGTGGTGGTTGTAATTACAAGAACCGTTGTAATTACAAGAAATAGAGGTCTCTGGTAGTGTATGTACATTGCATGATTTGGCAACTGTGCCAATAAAGCAAATATTAGGTGGGATTGGCCAAGTTTGCAACACTCCTTTCTTCCTTACCTATAAGCAATCCTGACATCTCCTATACGTTGTTCTAGTATAAATACAGCCACTCCTCCACATTTTTCCCCCAAAGTTTCACTTTAAACAAAACTTACCATAGCAAGTTTTGTTTAAACCTGGGAGTAAATGGAAAAGCTTCCAATGCCAGTGTGGACCAGTGTAGGACTGGCATAACAAAATACTTGAATGTTGGTAGCTTAAACAACAGACAATTGTTTTTCTACTATTCTGGAAGCTAAAATTCAAGATCAAGGTGCCATGAAGGCTAGTTCCTTGTGAGGCCTTTTTTTTCTAAATTGTAGACGGCCCTTCGACATGGCCTCATCTTTGTTTGTGGAGAAGGAGAGAGAGAAACCTCTTGTGGGTCTTCTTCATTTTTGTTTTTTTGTTTGTTTGTTTGAGCTGGAGTGCCACTCTGTCACTCATGCTGGAGTGCAGTGACACACTCACAGCTACCCCAGCGTCGACCTGCTGAGCTCCAGCGATCCTTCCGCTTCAGCCTTCCAAGTAACCGGCTAATTTCCTTCCTCCCTCCCTCCCTCCCTCCCTTCCTTCCTTCCTTCCTTCCTGCGATAAAGTCTCGCCAAGTTGCCCGGGCTGGTCTCGAATCCACGGACACAGGCAATTCATTCACCTCAGCCCCGCAAAGTGCTGGGAATACAGGTGAGCCACCAAGCCTGGCCAGTATTCTTCATCTTATAAGGATATTCGTCCTATTGAATTAGGGCCCCAAACTTATGACCTCTCTTAACCTTAATTATCTCCCCAAATGTCCTGTCTCCAATACAGTCACATTGGGGCATAGAGTTTCAGCTTGCAAATTTTGGGGGGACACAATCCAGCCAACAGCAGCAGATAACAAAGAATATTTTAAAGTTTGCAAATACTCAATAATATTCAACTAAATGAAGAGATAATGAACACATTTTAATTTTTCACATTAAATTACAATGATAAAGTTTTTCTTTTGTTTTCAGAGTCCATATAAAAGTTCATTTGGTGTATTTGACCTTTTTCCATAAAACAAAACTATTTGAGTACAGTTACAAGACACTCATAAAATCCTGTAAAGTAACTAGAGAAAATTATTCGACAGTATTTTCTATTTTTAATGCTGTGATATGTTTAGTCCTAGAGATTAAATAGGAAGGTATGTGCAGATAAATAGCCCAGTTTAGTATTAGATCTAACAGTTTATGCTGAATCAAAAATATTTCTATTTTCTATGGAAATAAAGAACTATGAAATAAACATAAAACTTTAAAAATAAAACAATTTTATTTCTCCTAATAATTTATACAAACTAGAAATCCAGAAATGTGAATCAAAGCATTCTATTTAATAAAGAGTGAAAAAATATTCATTTTTACAAATATTTTCAGCCTTTTCCGACAACTTCTAATAGAAGTCATGTTTGAAATTTTGGCAACATTTGATATGCCAACATATGTTTAGCAAAGCATTCAGCACTTCTCAGAGATTTGAAAATAGATCTATGTTTAAGAATATGAGATTGATTTTCTTCTAAACCTTGTGAAAAATAATTTAGCTAAAAACTGGAAGTAGAATTTGACAATTTTCATTCATGAAGTCAGCCATGTTTTCAAAGTATGGCAGGAATATTAAACCTGTCAAGTCAAGAAAAAAATATACCGAATGAATACAACTCAGATGAACTTCTAACTAGGACACTGGGGAGCGAAGGGGAAAATGTATTATTTATGAATTTTTCTCACATAAAAATAAAAGCCTTAAACTGGATAAATACCAGACATTAGTTTGGATAAGAGTCATACATTCCTAAAATCTGTGCCAGCGCTCTGTCTGGACTGTGGTCCACAGAACAAGTGTCTCTATTGCCTCTTTGTTTATTCTGATTCAGTCTGCATCCTTTAAAAGAACAAAGACAGGATTAAGGCAATATGACCTACTTTTTCCATTTTTTATTTCCATTTTTTAAAATCCTCTTCAGCAATTCCCGAAAAAGGCCTAAGCCAATTATATGCTCAGTAGCATTTTATGTTAGAATGATCGCTAGAACCTGAAAAAAAAAACTGTAAAAAAGCTAATACTCTTAAAGTTAAAAAAAATACATTCCAATCTTTTTTGCTGGAATATACATTTGGATGAGATCACATGTTTTAAGAATCTTCTACTGTCAAATCCCAATGAGAGGAAAGAAAGCGAGAGACCTTTTATGCAAGGCATTTTTTCACTACATTTTCAAAATGTTCTTATATATTGATAAGCATAGCGGTTCAAATGAATTTTTTTGGAAAGATAATGAATTTGGATAGTAAACATGCATTTTGTAGCTGAACCTAGTTTAATAAATCTTAAAATTATTCCAGAAGAAATGGGAAATTATGACAGTGGATAGCAACATAGCCCATGATTGCTGCAGAATAAAATTCCTCGTTCCCCAAACTAAACATGAACTGACTCTAGAAATATAAGTCTTCAAGTTTAGTTTTTCTAATTAGAAAAGTACAGGATAATAAAAATAGCTAGTATAACAGTTTAGAGATTACAGAATTGTTCTTATGTTGGATAAGACCATTTATAACCCAGTTTACCTCTGGAAGAGAGTGAAAAACACAATTGTAATTCTATTTTTATATTAAACTCTATAATAAATGGAAACTATATGTTCTAAGTTACCTATTATTGCGTGGTTCAGCTAATCAGTTTTCTAGATTCATTCATTCATATATCCATCCAATAGACATTTATTCACTGCAGCTTTTTGAGTTATGGTTGACTTTATACCAAAGGATTAGGGTAGGGATTGCAAACTCTAATGCCTATAGAGACTGGACAGGTAATATAAATGAACACAACATGCCTGTGTGTAATGAGACTTCCTGAAATGTGAACATCCAGCAAAAAACAACAGCTCCATCTCAGCTGGCTCTATGGACACAGTTTTTCTGGATTTGATTTTTTAGAAGAAATTGGAAATCTGAAATTTTATTTAGCTTTCTGATTTTTAAGTGCCAATGCTAGTTCAGGTTAAAAAAAAATTATGTGCAAGCCAAACAGAATATGTTTATGGGCCTGATGTATCCTGTCTGCTTAAAGCTTTGTCCATTGATTTACAGATTTATAGATACCTTTGACTGAACTTTGACTTTTTATTCAGATTTTTGGCAGTCAGTAGTTTCTGAGCTAACATTGGTTCTAAAGACAGATACACTATTGTGTGTTTGTTGTCTGTTCTGATTCAATGATACTCAATTTTTATATGAGTTCTTTGGATAAGAACATCCACCACATAATCTTTATGTTTGTCTGATGATACTCAGTTAGAATGGAAAAATTTACACTGCTTAACACAGATTAGATCTGAAAATGAAAGTGTTCTGAGAAAAAAGAGAATATTATCTGGGTAAGAAATTACTTTGCGTTACACCTAAAATACACACACACACACACACACACACACACACACACACACACATTCATATAGATACACACATACATACATATACAAGAGAAACAATTCATAAGGATTGAAACAATGGTCATCCATCAAACTTTATGTGCACAGGAATCATATAAAATATTGTAAGATTTTTGATATATCATTTCACTCCAAAGAGATGCAGATTCTGTAGTTTGGAGACTGGGTCTAGGACCATGCCTGCTTTTTAAACACGTCTCCGTGTGATTTCAGGCTCATGTTTGTAAAGTTGATGTTTTACACACTATGGTAGATTAAAACACTTGTAAAGAATGAAACGTTAGTCCGTTACAAAGTTAGTATCATTTCAATGGCAGTAGTCAAGGTGCTGTCTTTTTCACTTTCTTTAAAAAAAAATGCTTATGGATTATCCTCTTTTGTGTGAATGTTCTATATAGTAAAAGACCAAGTAAATCAGATAGTTGTGGACCTATGATGGTTAAAGTTACAATTTTTTAACTTTATGATGGTGCAAAAGCAGTTTACATTCAGTAGAAATTGTCCTTTGAGTATCCCTCCAACCATTGTGTTTTCCACTTTCAATATAATATTCAATAAATTATGTGAGATATTCAACACCTTATAGGAAGATGGGCTTTGTGTTAGATGATTTTGCCCAACCGTGGGCTGATGGAAGTCTTCCAAGCATATTTAAAGTAAACTAGCCTTAGCTATGACTTTCGGCATGTTAGGTATTTAAATACATTTTCAACCTATGATATTTTCAACTTATGATGGGTTTGTTCTAACGTAACCCCACTGTAAGTCGAGGAGCATATGTCTGTTTCACATTTGGAAAGCAAAAGGCTGTGCTTATTGACTGACAAGTTTAAATAACAATAAAAAATGCAATAATAACATTGAGGACAGTACCCCCAAATATATTGTTACTATTGTTATTCTGATTTTACAGATAGAGAATGAGATTTTTCCAAATATCTTATAGTGAGGCAACTGGCCTAACATACACCTAATAAGTAGTTAATTCATAGAAAGAGAGAGCAATCAGAAAATGCTTTCATTACAAAGGGAGAAAAGATAATGCAGTCCAAGCACCAACTCCCCCGTCACTTTTAGTTGGCATGGCAAGCACAGGGTGGTCAGCATACACTAAACGATGCTTTTACACTTGGTGTTTGCTCACCACATGTGTCATGAAACCATATGATTTATCTTTACTTCTTCTCAATCAATCCAACTGCTTTCTCCCCTTCCTTTCCCCTAAGCTTGCAGCCACCCTAGAGTTTGCTAACAAGAGGCATCATGCACCTCTGGGAGAAATCCTGGATGCTTCAAATTGATTAAAAGTTACATTCACTCTTTGATATCCATCTGCCTCTACTCTCACTGAGCAAAGTTGTTTAGTAAGACGGTTATTTAAACCCTGTTATCGACTCTCCTTCTTCCCCTTGTCCCTATCCTGGCACTGTGCCAGTCACACATGACAACATGCTTAAGTCACGGTGTCAGAGGACTGGAGATGACACAATGGCATTCCCAGAACAGAGGAGGGAGATGATATGATGTGATGGAATGATTAAGAAAGAAGACAGAATACTTAGGTTCAAATCCTAAATATGTCATTTTCTAGCTCTTTGACCTAGGGTAAATAGCATAAATCATCCTTTCTCAGTCTTCTCCTCTAATGATTCTACCACATGGACTTCTTGTCCACACTCGATAACTTTTTGTTATTTTATTATGTTTATATTTATACTACATATGTATATAATATATAAATATAACATAAATATACCAATAAGATATATGTTAGTTATATTTAATTATATAAAATAACATACTTTATATTATATACAATATATTTCCATATTATATATTATATACCATATTTCCATATCATATATTATATAGTATATATTTATTATAACTGGCACAGGAATAGCAAACTGGGAGATTTTTTTTTTTTTGCTAATGTATGTGCCAGACTACAGAATGCAAAAACTGTGAAATTCCTTACACATTACCATCATTTTATCTAGTCACCTGATTATAGTTGCACAGTGTGACATTTCTATATGGCACAAGCTAAAATAAAGGAGGAAGTTCAGGAGAAATCACCAAAACTCATTTAAATTTGATATTAAGCTCTGAGATAAAAAAGGAAGTGGGGAGAAACTTATATGAGTAGCTTCCAAATATTGGTGAGTGTACAAATTGTTCAGATGATAAACAAGTTATTTCAGCATCCTAGACTTGGGCATTTTGATTCAGTAAGTCTGGGGTTAGGCCCAGTAATATGCACTGAAAACAAGTTTCTCATGTGATTTTGATATTTGGGTCACCCATTTGACCACAGGAGAACACCCTGAAGAGATAGCTACCACTATCTTCACATCCACAAATAATTCTTCACAGAGAAGTATCATCATTGCTTTTCCCATTCTTTATAGTAACTAAAGATAAAGAAATATAATTTAAGCTACTTGTAAGGAATTTTATTTTAGCTATAGGAGAGAGAATAAGACTATAAATACTAAAATCAAGTATTAAATGTCTGTGGTTATAGGTGTCCCTGTTTAGCAATCTTTTAAAACATTGAACACATTCTATCATCTTAGTTACAGATCAGGAGGTAAACTGTCTAGAACAATTTTAGAAAAGAAAAATAAATGGCAGCTATCCCAGTGTGTGCCTGTTAATCTTCTTCATTTAATCCACACAACAACCTTTAAGCAGGTCTCATTCACCACCACTTCATACATGAGCACGAAAAGCAGGGAAGCACTAAGAATTTGCCCAAATTGACATTACTAGTCAACTATTAAAGCGACTTGTAAACTCAAGACCCCCAACTATGAATTACTTCATTTTCTTTTAGATGACCTCTCTCTCAACTGAAATACTCCACAGTAAACACAATAAGCATGTCTCCCTTCACCCAATTTCTTCCCATAGCACAGCACTGTGATTATTTGTCTAGAACTGCAGATGTAGGCCATTACCAGCTCTGAAATCTTTAGTAACTTCCCACTTCCTCTGGGATTAATTCACAATTCCTTGGCAGCGCACAGGAGGTCCTATACAACTTGCTTCTAATCTATCTCTTCAGCCTCACCTTGATTCCTCCCCAGCTTCCTGTCACACAGATTTACCTTTCTTTGTAGAGTAATAAGATGCCTTGATCACAGAGTTCTCTGCCTGGAAGACTTTTAACCGACTTCTCTTCCTAACTCATTTCAAGTCATTTTTCGAGGTTGCCATAAATACATTTACTCTGACGCCCACAACAGAACTCATTTTTATTTTTTTGTCATCCCACACTATATTTTGTGCATTTCCCCTCTTGTAATCTATCCACTTGCTACGTGTCAGTACCCATGACTGAAATATAGGCAAGCATCTTGAAGCAAGATCCTAATTTTATTCATGTTTGTATCCTAGTTCTTGGTGGGTGCCTATAAAGGTTCCTTAGATAAATTGAAATATGATCATAAAGTAGTGCTGTCGTTGATGTTCTTTAGTAATACATTCCAACCTACCATGACTGTGTTCCACAATTAAGATATAAACATTACACTTAACCACATATTTATTAGGGTGGCAATTATTGTTTATTTTCATATTTTCATTAATCTGCCAAAGTATTTTCTTAATAAATAACTACAAAAAGTTTTAATAATCTTTCTTATCAAGGGTGAAGAGATAACTTACCATTAGCTAAAATATGGCTTTGGCTCATATTTAAAATTAGCAGGAAGTATATTGGCATTATTAATATGAAGGTTTTTAAAATATATAAAATGGATATTATTTATCTATACCAAAAATCGATTGCTTTACACATCTATAAAATTTTCTTACTAAACTATATTAAAACATGACTTCATAAATATCTATAAATTATACTCATTGTATATTACTATCAAGCTATAGAGAAAAATGTGTCCAAGCAATGGGTCCACACATTTGTACAATGACGTTCCTCTGAGGCTCTGTGGAATATTCAATATATGAAGATACCTTTAATAAATGTATATTTCTCTTTTGTAAACAAATCTGAAAACCAATTCAAAATGCATGCTCAAGCTGTTTTATGCATATCTTGTATGCATGGGCATTTTTCTGGAGACATACATGGAGACTAAACACAATTCTTCAAAACTCGTAACCCTACACTTACTATATGAGATAAGTGTCGCATGAGGCTCGCTTGACGTGCTTCAAGCCCTCTGTAATATTCCATTTCCATGAATAGTATATCTGAAATTCATGAGCAACAGTTCGGAGTTTAATGCACTCTTTTTAGAATCTTAACACCCTTTTAGTTCCACTATATTTTTTTCTTTTTTTGGATTCTAAGTATGCTAATGAATGGATCATTGTTTTACAGACATATTTCTCAAACTTTTCTCCCTATTCTCTCTTCTATCTTCCAGTCTCAGCACAAGTCCAACATATTTAATGTCAATTAGAGACTTTTTTCATATTTGTCCATTTGAGTGTTGATTGTCTATGTAATACTGGAACATTGCCCCCATAGAGGACTGCTTGTTAACAGAAAGAGGTGGAGTGGTTTATGGAAATGATGCACTAGTTCTAACCTCTTGTTGAGGCATCATCTCAATTGATGGCTCTGACATTGCCTCTACCAAGGCCATTTGCAGCTACAACTTGGAAGTGATGGTTTCCATAAAGATCTTATTCCTGCCAAAAGCAGAGGCAAGGTTCACCTGGACTTGGTGAACGTTACCCAGACTTATTGGACTTCACCATGCTTCATTCTGTAAAATTCATGGAAATAAACAACTTTAGAAGATACAGTGTACACTTTGAGGAGACAACGGACCTTACTAGACTCTCTTAAATAACATCTCAGATTAATTAAAGCATCTTAGTTAAACCTCACAAACTGTATTTCTGTGATACATCATAGGAAGAGCCACAATTGCTTACCCAACTCTAAAATTGTAGACAGTAAATCTTTACATAGGAAAATAAGATTAAAAAACTCAAATGGCTATTTTAAATTTCATTTAAAAAATATAATAGCACGCTTCAATAATAGAGTCTTTAACACTTCAATTTACAAAATATCTAACATATAATTCTGATTTATCTTTTGCATATGTAGACTACAGTGATGTCATCCATGGGTTGAGGATTCTAACCTTCTCTGTTGTCTTTATCCATCGTACACCAATGACTTAGCACCTAAGCCAGAGATATGGATTCCTTTTCCCTCATTACTGCTAGCACATCTAGTTTGAGTGAAAATTCTTCTGCAATCAGAGACAGAAACACCCTGATGTGCATCACAGAACAGTAGCAATACTGCTTTGCATTCATCTCGCCTTAGCTGTGAGGTTTCCCAAAGTTTAATTGTATTTTTCTTTGTTGTTTGTTCTTGAACGTTAGATAGGCAGCTTTCCTTTCTTCTTATGTGAGTCTAATATTTTCATCTAAATCTTAATAGTTTTATCTAACTTAAATCATTTTTGAAAGCTTGCTTACCACAAATAATTGAATAAATTTGAAGAAAAAGAAGTAGGATACCCTATGTGAAAGGAACCATAGGAGAGTTTTTAATAGCTTTCCGTTCAAGATATTTTCCCTGCTGACATCCAAAATTCCACTCTTGTGGAGGAAAAGAAATGGTCACAAAGAAAACCAATATTCCTTTCTCAACCACTCTCTGTACATGAGCCATCAAGTTAATCAATCTCCTTAAGTAACTAACAGAATCAGGCAGCCAATGAGGTGTCTTCGATGGGGTAAGCGAAAGTGTGAAAACCAAACCAAATCAAACCAAACCGAACCCCACACCTGGCCCCTGGGAAGGAAAGAATGCTCAAGAAGAGAGACATACTTCTTTCTTTTTCTCTGAGACTGACCCCTCTTCCACTACTATAAGGTGCTTTCCAGAGAGTACAGAAACAATAACTTACCGAGATTTAAAAAATGATCATTAAAAACCCTAAACCTTTACATTGTGCAAGACAAGTAGAAGGATGACCACAAACTGCCATCTGTGGGAACCTGGGCTTCACATAATCCTCAGTCATCTTCCTGAAGAAAGAATCACCAATCCTCAACCTCCATGATGCATTATGTGAAATTCTCTTGATTTCAGGCAGATGGGTTAATTTGTTAATCATTTGTATTGGTTATGGCACCGCTTTAAAAGTGTCCCTTAAGAGACCCATATGCATGCTTATCTTAGTATTCAACAGTGCTGGGTAGGATAAAAGTTTTAGAATTTGGTCAGTTTCATGTACTGGCAACCCAAGATCTTCGATTCTAAATTCGAAAGTTATTTATTTCTTCTCTTTTGCTCACTGTCCTATATAACAATTTTACTATTGGCCTTGGAGAGTTTCATTTACTTAATGAAGCTATTGTCTCATGTATATCAAAATTTTCTCCAGATTGGCACTGGCCGTAGCCTGCTTTTTTATTTTGAGTTCCTTTATCGCTGTAGTTTTATATATACAATTTACAGACGAAATCAGATTACTTGTTCAACTTCCATTTCCCTAGTAAAAATTTGACCCCGGTTCGCTACAATTAACTATGCCCCAGGCTTTTTTGGAGGACTAACTCAGGCCCTGGTGTGACGTTACACACAATGAAGCACTCACTTTGCTTGATGCCCCAGTGACTTAAAGAATTAATTTATTTCTTAAATGCTAAATTTAATCCCAAAGAATAGGTCATGTTTTGGAAGAATGTATTCAACTTAAAAAATGACTGGTATTGGGACAAGAAAGTTTTTGAACAAGAAAGTTTATGAAAAACAGAAATAAAATGTTCTCTCTAAGCAAAGAATTTTCTTTCTTTCTTTTTCTTTCTTTCTTCCTTCCTTCCTTTCTTTCTTTCCTTCCTTCCTTCCTTCCTTCCTTCCTTCCTTCCTTCCTTCCTTCCTTCCTTTTTATTTCTAGGGATATCTGTTGAATAATAGTGACATATTTGCCATTCATATATGCTTTAGGGACATGTTCCATGCTTACAGTTAAATACTTGTTTTGTCCGGGCTCGGTGGCTCAGCCTGTGATCCCAGCACTCTGGGAGGCTGAGGCGAGTGGATTGCCTGAGCCCATGGGTTCGAGACCAGCTCAGGCAACTTGGCAAGACCTCATCTCTACAATAAATAAATTTTTTAAAAAATTAGCTGGGTGTGGCAGCACACACCCGTAGTTCCAGCTACTTAGAAGGCTGAGGCAGAAGGATCACCGGAGCCTAGCAAATTGACATTGGGGTTGGCTGTGAGTGTGCCACTGCACTCCAGCCTAGGTGACGGAGTGAGACTCCAACTCAAAAAAAAAAAAAAGAATACTTGTTTGCAGGCAAAAGTGAAAAACATAATATGCAATTTTAGTTTAAAGAGTTTAGTTACAAATTATTTAATAACTCTTTCCTTGTTCTTCAGCTTTTGTAAGTTTTCACACTTATGTTAATATCACAACATTTAGCCTTTGATGACATGCTGCCTTATTTCTTGTGACTTCACATGTAGTAATCTCACTGGAGTAATGATTTGAAAACATAAAGAACAAGCCATTTTTTGTAGTAACCCTAAGAGAACTTGAGCTAAAACTCAACACATAGTAGAAGCACAGTAGATGCTTGGTAATTTCACCCATGTGAGATTGTAAGCATGTCCCACACCCCCAGCTTCTTTTTTTTGAGTCGGAGTCTCACTCCGTCGCCCAGACTGGAGTGCAGTGGCCGCTTCCGGTCACCCAGCCTCGACCTGCTGGGCCCCCAGCGATCCTTCCGCCTCAGCCTTCCAAGTAGCTGGAACTACAGGCACATGCCACCACGCCCAGCTAATTTTTTTATTTATTGTAGAGATGAGGTCTTGCCAAGTTGCCCAGGTGGGTCTCGAACTCATGGACTCAGGCAATCCACTCACCTAGGCCTCCCAAAGGGTGGGATTACAGGCTGAGCCACCAAGCCCAACCACCCCCCACTTCTTGATGAACAAACGAAGAGCTCTACTATGAACCCCTAAAGTGAAGCTCTTGGACAGGAATAAGGGCATGATCTTACAAGTGAATTTTAGACAAAGAGAGTGTAAACCTACCTCAATTCTGTTCTCCCTTAATAATAGAAAATATCTCGTTAGGGTTATCTCTATTTAAAAACACGGACTAGCTCAAATATGAAATTTTGAGTCACTCAACAATAAAATTTGCCTGTCAGTACAAAACAATTTGTAAGAGTGATTTCTTTTTTTCAAGCAGTGTCTCCTTCTGTTGCCCAAACTGGAACGTATTGGCACAATCATGGCTCACTGCAGCCTCGAACAACCCTCCTGCCTCAGTCTCCAAAGTAGCTGAGACTACAGGTCAGCATCACGGCACCTGGCTGTTTTTGGATTTTTTGTAGAGACAAGGTCTTGCTGTGTTGCTCAGACTATTCTCGAACACCTGGCCTCAAGCAATCTTCTCCACCTCAGTCTCCCAAAGAGCTGGGATTAAAGTTATGAGCCACCACACCTGACATGAGTGCTTTTTTAAAACCATATTTCTATTAATTGCATAAACCCAACTGGAAATTAATAGCCATACTCCAGATAGTTACATCATCCATAGAATTTTCATCCTAATAAACTTCTTTACGCTATTTTTTCTCTAATAATTCAGGTACTTCACAGATAACCAAAATTATTATTAATCTTAGAATTTTATATATATATGTAAATTTTTGCTTTATATGCAAGAGACATTCATCTGAAGTTTCACGGTGGGAAATAAATAAATGTAAATGGATACAAACCCATAGATGATACCTATCAAATAAGAATAATGAAACAAGAATTAACTTTTTTTTTAAGATTAAGGGGAGTTGGGGGCTGTTAGGGGGGAAAGCTTATCTTGAGTGACATCTAGTGGACTACTACAGAATGCCATTTTTTAGGTTGAAGCTACTACAGTAAATCAGCTACAACAATCTTAGCTCCTTATCAGATTCTGTTACATTTGTGCAAAAAAGCAAGCATCTACTAAAAAATATCTTTAAGTAAGCAGTAAAATTATTTGTGTTAAGTAACAATGGAAACTACAGAGCACCTAGAGAATTCTGCAAATAGAAAAATATTATCTTCATTTAAATGTTTATTTATAAATATAATGATGTTTGTTATAAATATATTGATGTAGTAACGTGCTATTATTAGAAAGATGTATTTAATACCTTTGAAAGCCACTAATAGTCAAGGTACTCTAATTTTAGGTAAATAAAAAGTATATACTCTATAATTTTGGTGAAAAATCTCAATCTTGAAATCTTCGAACTTTTCTTTGTTAAATTAAGTTAAATCATTTTGGCAGAAACATTTATTCATATACTGTATGAATAAATATATATATACAGTATATGAATAAATATACAGTATATATAAATATACTGTATATTTTCTTTTGAAGCACAAAGTCACACAGTTTTTTGTTGATAGTAGGACACTGAAATATATATATATATATATATATATATATATATTTGAGTTGGAGTCTCACTCCGTCACCCCTACTGGAGTGGAGTGGCACGCTCCTGGCCATCACAGCCTCTACCAGCTGGACTCCGGCGATCCTTTCGCCTTAGCCTCCCAAGTAGCCAGAACTACAAGTGTGCACTACCATGCCTGGCTAATTTTTGATTCATTGTAGAGACGAGGTCTTACCAAGCTGCCCAGGCAGGTCTCGAACACGCGGGTTCAGCAATCCACTTGCCTCAGCCTCCCAAAGTGCTGGGATTACAGGTTGAGCCACTAAGCCCGGCCAAAATATTTTCTCATTGCTCCTTGATGATCATTTCTTAATATGTACAAATGAATCTATCATTTATGATTTTTTTCTTGGCTTTATTTCTAATTAGCTCTCTGTCTTTGGGGCTGCATTCATCTTGTATTGTGTTTTTTTTATGTCATCTCAAATCATAACGTATCTATTGGTAAAACATTATTTGCTGCTTCACCTTCATTTAGTCTTTGTATCTCTTTGTGTAATTTTGCCTCAATTTTGCTTTTTGTATGCTTTCATCTCATCAGAATCTTCCTTTTTTATTTTTTATTTTTTTGAGTCGGAGTCTCACTCTGTCGCCCAGCCTGGAGTGCAGTGGCGGCTCCCGGCCACCGCAGCCTCGACCCGCTGGGCTCCGGCGATCCTTCCACCTCAGCCTTCCGAGTAGCTGGAACTACAGGTGCACGTTACCACGCCCGGCTAATTTTTCTTTTCTTTTTTTATTGTAGAGATGAGGTCTCGCCAACTTGCCCAGGCGGGTCTCGAACCTGCAGCCTCAGGCAATTCACTCACCCCGGCCTCCCAAGGCATGGGATTACAGGCTGAGCCACCGAGCCCGGCCAGAATCTTCCTTTTAATGTCATTTAGTTCATATTCCTTTTATGTATTCTAATTTGTCTTGCATTGCTCTTACTGCCTAATGTTCTCTTTGTTTAAATGTCTGCCACTAATCCCAAGCACTCTTACAAGAGAGAACGATTTTGTGATCTTTAATTATTTTCCTTAATCAATCCTTTGTCTCTCTATTCAAATGCTGTTGACTCATTTGCCACAGTCACTTTCCTGCTGTTCCTAAGGTTATAAGTGAGCAATCCAAAAATTTAATTTTAATACCTCACTTCAAGAATATTGATATTCACTTAAGGCAAGTTCTTTAACTAGGTTTCTCAGCATTTTTTGAAATTCTCAAGCGTCTACTGCGCTCCTACTGTATGTTTGGTTTTAGCTCAAGTTCTTTTAGCGTTACTACAAAAAATAGCTTGTGTAATCGAAGGCGAAATTTTGTGGTGTTGGTGTGAAAACTTGCAGAAGCTGCAGAACAAAAAGGAAAGAGTATTATCTTTAAAAGTGTTAAAAGATTAGAGCTTACTCCTACGGTCTTAATGTTTGTGCCCCCCCAAATTTGTATGTTGATATCCTAACTCCTAAGGACAGAGGCTCCACAGAGCTTCCTTATCAGGGGAACCAAGTGAGAAGGAGCTCTTGCCAATCCACAAAACAAGCTCTAGCCAGACACCAAATCTACAATCACCTTGATCTTGAACCTTCATCCTCTAGAACAAAGAGAAATAAATTTATCTTGTTTATAAGCTGCCCGGCTTATAGTATTTTGTTACAGCAGCCTGAATGGACTGCCACATTATTTTAGATCGTTTGAAAATAAACTGAAATAAAATACGTTGTACAATTTATTTTATGAGTTTTTCATGATTACGTACATTTTCTTATAAATTCTTACTTCAACATCTCTGATTTAGTGGCATTAATTTTTATGTTTCTTTTTAACTAGGTCAATACATACTAAGTTGAATTGAAGATGATTTTGAGCAAAAATAATTGAGAGGGGATTCAGGAAAGCCCATTGTTATTTTCTCGCCTTTTAAAACATTTGATGTGATATCTTTAAGATTCCTTGCCCTAGACTACATATCGAAAACTTTGTTGATAATTAGCCTTTCATTTTAAAAAGTTGAATATATTTGAATAGTGGCTACAGAGAAAGGAGAAAATCCCTAAGCTCAGAATCCAGGGTAAACATGAGACTGAGGGGGAAAAAAAGTGTGCCTGAAGAATGCTGCAGCAAGCAACTTTAAAAAATTCAGAAGTATATACTGTGGTGTGAGAATAAATATGCACATACTTCAAATTATGAACATTTTACTATCAGAAGCAAAAGTCACACATTGGTAGAATAACTTGATCAAAGTTCTGCTAAATGCTGTAAAACTGATGATGGTTCTTATTGTAGAAAGGAAATCTATGGGTTAGGAGGTCATTAAATGAGTGTCACACAGCCCAGGTCTGAATTTAAGATAAGCCTTGTGTAATATGTGAAGCGGTACGTTTAGAGAAACCATGATAGAAAACCAACATTTCAAGGGGAAAAAAGTCTAATAAAACTCTGAGACTAATTTAAATCAACATGGCTTCGTTCTTCTTTGAAGCTGAAAAACACAATTCTAGCTGATTAATTAGTTAACAGCTAATTAAAAGGCTATTGTGTAGCTCAAAGAATCGTTGGGAGAGCTGGACGTAGGTTCAAGCCAAAGCTCCTAGGAGCAATAGCTAAAAACTAGTCAGTGAGAAAACCATGGCTATTGGTGTTATTTTGTGAGTACTAGAGAAAACAACTTCCTTTACTACCTCTCTCCAGCAAAATGGAACCATTAAGGCGTCTTATTTCGTGATGCTGATTTCCAAATTGAAGTCTCACATGCACAAGTCTGATTGGTGAAGCCTCTATCCCATGCCCATAGGCTATCATCTACAAAAGAGACTTGGGAGGTGAGATTCAACTCATGAAGCATGGGACTGCTCAAATAGCAAGAATGTTCAAAAGGTGCTGCTCAGGATATCTTCTAGCAAGAGGAAACTGTATCATTTTGAACCAACCTCCTAACTGAGAACAGCTAAAAAATATATAGAGGATATTTGTCATCGTTGTTGTTGTTGAATCCTCTCTATACATACATACACATACACACAAATACATTTGTGGTTCTAAAGGCATTGCAGAGTGTGTACAGCATGGTAGATTTTGGAAACCGAGATTACAGCTAGGGGGGAGGTGAAAGTAAGGCAGCATGTTTTTACTTGAGGAGTTTGCCAAATCAAAACCTGTAGTTTAGAGACTTAGAATCTGAGCAGAAGTTTGGCATACTTAGAAATATCAAAATTTCATGTCTTCCTAAGAAAAAGAGAAAATAAAATTCGATAGAGTCTTAAATTACATTTATAACTTTTAAAATCTATAATATCTGCTCCACGTTGAGGAATACAGAAAGGAAGGTTAACAACTGGATAAGTTTTGAACAAAAACTGAGAAAAATCATTGTAAATATATTTAAACCAAATAAAATAATAAGATAATTTTTAGTTAAACATTAAAGGAAATATTAAACGGAGTTCTTCAGGCAGAAGGAAAATGATCCCATAGGAAAAAACAAGATTTATAAAACTAAATAAAAATGTATTGAAAAGTAAATAGAAGAGCAAATATAAATGAGAGTTAGCTGAATACTAAATCCTAAAGAATAATATTAATGATTATGTTATTTAGTATATATAAAGTAAGACACCTCCAAACTATTTTCAAGGCTGGATTTATACTTCTTCCATCCGTGTATGAGTGATACCATTGCCTTATATCCTTGTCAACATTTGATGTTACTAGTTTTTGATTTTTGTCACTCTGATAGGAATGTACTGTTATCCTATTGTGGTTTAATTTTCAGTTCCTTGATGGTTAATGGTATTGAATGTCTGAGTGGTTTTTCTTTTTTTTTTTTTGCCATTTATGTAACCTCATCATTAAAAAATGTCTGCTTATTTAATTTACTATTTTCTAATTGACTTGCTTCTATATTGTCGAGTGTCTTTTCATTCTGTTAACAAGGTCTTTTGCACAGCAAAAATGTTTAATTCTGATGAATTCCAAGTTATCCTTTTTATTTCTTTCATGGATCATATTTTGGTATCAAGTCTAAGATTTCTTCACTAAGCCTTGGTTCCCAAAGAATTTATCTATGGTTTTTCTTAAAAATTATATACTTTGATATTTTCCATTTAGGTCTATGATCAACTTTTAAGTTAATTTTTGTATGAGATTTAGATCAGGGCTCTTTTGCATGCACTTACCATATGACCTAACAATTGCACTCTTGGATATTATTGTTTAGTTAGTTTAGGCTACCATACAAAATATCATAGACAACAAGTTTGATTTCTTACGGTACTATGGCTGGGAAGGACTAGATCAAAGTACTAGCTGATTCACTTCCTCGGTGGGGCTGTCTTCATGGCTTGCAGGTGACTAGCTTCTTCTTGTGTCTCTACGTTGTAAAGAGAGAGAAGCAGTAACCTCTCTGCCATCTCTTTTCATAGGAGCACCTGATCCTATTATGAGGGATCCAACCTCATAAAAATATCTAAACTGAATTACCTCCCAAAGGCACCACCTCCTACTACCATTATACAGGGGTTGGGATTTCAATATATGAATTTTGAGAAGATACAATAACAGGCGTTGTTCCATAAAAATGAATACGTATGTTTACTTAGAGACCCACACAGGAATGTTCATTGTAGTTCTATTTTAAAAGTCCCAAACTGGAAATAACCCAAATGTCCTTCAGTGAGTGAATAGTTAAACCACTCTGCTACATCCATGCTATGGAACACTGTTTGTATTAGAAAGGAGAGGACTGTGACTAAGTGAAATGTCCTGGTGAAGTTCAAGAGCATCATGTTGAGTGACAAAAACCAATTTCAGAAGGTTACATTCTGTGTGATTTCATTTATATAACTTTCTTAAACTTATACAGTCATAGAGATTCTGAGAAAATTAGTGGTTGCCAGGAGCTAAAGACTGAGCAGAAGGAGGATAGGTTGATGTGACTACATTAAAAAAAAACAAAATCCTTGTGGTTATCAATAGTTCTATAACTTGACTCGAAGTGTTGGTTGCATTAGATCATACATGCAATAAATTTGCATAGAACTAAATGTGCAAACACACATACAAGTGAGTATGTGTAAAATTTGATACAATCCTAATAAGATTGGTGGACTATAACAAAATCAGTTTCCTAATTGTGAAGTTTTGCTATTGTTATGTAAGATGCTACCACTGGGAGAAACTCAGGTAAGTATACAGGGAACCTTTCTGTATGATTACCTCAAACTGCATGTAAATCTATAATTATTTCAAAATAAGAAGCATATGCACACAGAGTAAGAATACAGGAAAACAGTAATACAAGAAAAGTAAACCATGTAAAAGGATACAATGACAATGAAATTTACAATAGTAACTGATTAAAAAAAAAACTTCAAGAGAAAGAACCAACATCACTAAAACTTGCTTCTTTGAAAAGCCTATAAGCTTATAAAATTCTGTTAAGATTAATCAAGAATAAAAAGAAAACAAATAAAATCAATATTAGGAATGAAATATGAGAACATTATTATATAATCTAGATGTTAAAAATATAGCAAGCAGACATAAGGGGCAACTTGATGCTACAAATTAATGGGGAAAGCATTCTTAGAAAAACTTAACTTACCAAAATGATGCAACAAGTTATTTCAAATATCTGGAAAGTCATAAATCTATAAAAGAAACTGAAATTTCATATCAGAAGCTTTTTCACAAGTAAACTTCATGATCAGTTGGTGGCCCTGAAAAATTTGACCACACATTTAATGAAGAATAATATAAAACACACATAAATTTTCCTAGGGAATGAGAAATGCTGCATGTTTTTCAACTTGCTTTATGAGACCCCCATAACTAGTAGCAAAACTTGACAAGGACATTACAATAAAGAAAATTTATAGATCAATCTTTCTCAGAATATGATGTAAAAAAATCCTAATTAGAATACTGTATATCTGAATCAAGATTTTTTTAATGATAAAAAATACAATTTGTGTTTCTATAGCTATTCACGATGTGGACTAATCTCATAAATGTAACTTTGAGAGTGCCGGGAGCCACAATCACTAGTAAAAGTAAGATAAAAGGGACCTGAAAACAGGAAAAACGCCGGCTGGGAGCAAGGCCCCAGTAAAATGCGTCATGACGGAGACAAAGCCCCATGGATCCTGTTGACGGACCTTCCCTAACTTTGAAGGATTGTGTGCATAGGCTTGAGAATGTTCCCTCTTTAACTGAGATAATAGATGCGCAAATGGATGATGGCGTTTGACAGCAAAAATTATACCTAGGCATAACGGAGGTGGGATTGCAGCAAAAAGGGTGCCCCTTAGGGTGTGTAAGGATGTTTTTCAGTAACAGTAGGAGGCCAAGAAGAACGAGTCGGCCACTTCCTCATAAACAACAGACCCCAGCTGAGAGCTGATGGAAAACAACCTTTTGAGATAAAAAAAATAGGTTAAGATATTTTAGGATTAAATAAGTAGTTTAATGAAGATAGAATTTAGAATGTTAATAATAAGATAGTAAGATAAGATAAACTAATAAGATAAGAGATACATAATAGTATAAGTGATAGTTAAGAAAATATAGGGATATAAAGATAGAAATAAGATTAATAGAAATAAACATATAGTAGTAAATAAATTACATAAGACTTAGGGTTAAGGTTTAGCTTTATAGGGTAAGGATATTAAAGGCCTATAATAGTAAATAGTTATAAGAAAGTTAGGAAGAAAACCAGGATGTTCATAAATGTTTGACTTAAGAAAAACACCATCTGTGGTTGAAATTGTTAAAGGACAACCTTATTGTGAGTGCAAAAAGAATGCATGTGCGTGTTTGGTTAGCAACACAAGATACATTTGTGGGTGCAGGGCTGAGTGGAAAACCTATATAAGCTTGTGAAAAATAAATAAAAATTGGCAGAGTCTTGAGCTCTCCCCAGGAAGAGGATTCCTGTCGTTTTCATCTTTTCTTTTTCGCCGCTTCCTGATTCCTCCATCTCAAGCCCTGACTCTCTCCTGGAGCTGGACTCCAGCATGAGAGAAAGAAGTCACAAGACTAAAATAATGCATACTGTATCTGCAGTTTCTATCACCCATGCCAGCTCTGGCATGTCTCCCTTTCTTTTCTCCTCTCTTTCTCTAATAACCTTTGTCTGAAAAACACACAAACAAACAAAAATACATACTGTATAATTCCAATTGCATAGGATAAAAACACAGGGAAAACCAGCCTATGGTTTTTCATGTTGTATTTCCGATCATCTCTGTGAAGTAGTGGCTAATGATTGGAAGGACTCACGAAGGGACTTCCAGAAATATAGTAAGTCTCTATTATTGGCCTTGGTTACATCCATGTGAACAATGCTGTGTCACATTATATTTTAATTTAAATATTTTAAAAATTGAGTCAAGAAATATAAACACGGTGTGCAAAAAACATGGCAAGCGTTTATTTCTAATGAAGAAAAACGGAGTCAAACATTACATGATTGTTACAGAGTAGTACTGGTGTGACAAATGTTTTTCAAGAAGAAACTTAGTTTGGAAATGGGATAAAGAGCTGGATTTAAACAAGTTGAGCTTAAGGCGGTGTTCTTGGACTCTAAATAAATGTTCTTTAGGCTGTTAGATACTAGTGCTAAAATAAGAACTGAAACACGCTTTCCACGGGAGGTGAATGCAAGAAATATAGACATAAAAGCTAAAAAATAATCCTTTAGAATCCTTACTCTGTGGGAGAACAAGAAAGCAAACCAGCACAGGAAAGATTTCTTAAAATCAAGTTAAAAATAAGATAATCATAATTTATTACTCTTTACTTAACTCTAAGTTGCTAACCAACTAATAAAGTTGTTCAGGGTTTCTCACTGGAATGTGGATTATGTACATTGAGAGGTAACTAATGACATGGGTCCTGTGCTCTGCTTGTCCAATGACTGGTTCTGGAAGTGAGTAGCATGGATTTAGAGAAAGATAATACAGAGTTTTTGTGATCCCAATGGACTTTTCTGGAAGATGAAAGAGTGATTTGAAGGAGTACTACCAAACTGATAAGAAGACAACAAAGATTATGGAGATGATATTATACCACATTTTATTTGAGGGGCAGTAAGTGATGCAATGGTGCTGGTGAACACAGTTCACGATGTGAGCAGAGTCATGAGATACTAAGTTTGCCAAGGATTATTGCAAAGAGATGCTTGAATGTACCGTTTTTATCCGTTCTCTGCCTTACCAGCCCTATTCATTATTTTAGGCAGATTCAATTACTCATTAAATGGTGGGTGCAGGGGAATCTACCTTCACAAAAGTTTCATTTTTTCAATGTAAAGCAGAACTATTAACTCATTTTATCACTTTCCTTCCCAATATCATGTCAGATTTATTACCCATTTTCTCACTAAACTCTCACTGATCTTATCTGTCTTCAGGGTACAGTGGGAACGATGGTGTAGAAGAAAATAAACAACCTTTCTTTATAAGTTTCATGCTTCTAGGACTAAAATCTCCTCTCTGCAGAAAGTCTGCTTTCACGCAGGGGGATTAGAGCAAACCTTTCATCTTCCAGAGCTCTATGGACTGCATCCTTTGCTTTCAGGGTCTTAATATTATTGGCATCTGTTGTGTTCTGGTCACTGGTTATATTTGCCCGAATCTCCATCCAGGGTCAGTCGTTTTCCAAGCAATTTTTTTTATTGCATTATCAATTATCCCCATCTACCAATTTTTTTAAAAAAATCACTTATCAAGATAATTTTTTAGCTTAGTATCCGTTTCCTCTTATCCCCAGACCTCCAACTGAAAGACCTAAGTATAAAAACACCTTCATGCTTTCCTTCACATTTTCTCCAACATCCTCTTGAACACCACCTTGTATGAATAGGACTGATGTGTCCAAAATGGTTGTCACAGATAGATCCTGAAAAAGATTTGAAGTTTGGATTTTTGAGTTTGCTTATTTTGTTTGCCAAATAAAAGAAGAGAGAAAAATGAGGACACTCATTCACTAAGACCCACAATAGCCATTTTGTTTCTAAAAGGTGGAGGTCTATTTAGTAAGCTTTTTCCGTGGAGTTCTTCTGTGGCCTTGCTCACAGTGCAAATGTTGTCTGATGTGGAGCAGTGATCCCCAACCTTTTGGGCATCAGGGACCAGTTCATGGAAGACAATTTTTCTACGGAGAGGGAGGTGGAAATTGCAGTCAAACCTCACTACTAATGTTACTTTGTATTTGCAGTTACTTCTCAGAGGTAGCAACACCACCTCAGATCATCAGGTATTTGATTCTCATAAGAAGTGTGCAATCTAGACCCTTTGTGTTCACAGTTCGCAATAGAGTTTATTTGATCCTGTGGGACTCTGATGCTGCCACTGAGCTGACAGAAGACAGAGCTCTGCTTAACTGCTGCTCACCTCTTGCAGTGAGGTCTGGTTCCTAACAGCCCACGGATCTGTTCTGGTCTGCAGCCCAGAGGTTGGGGACCCCTGATGTAGGGCACACTTGACTCATTTCCAAATCTGAGATCAACTAATTTAATGATTTAAACTGTAGCCCTCTTGACAAGCCTGTTGCACTAACGCAGTCTATGATGACCTCCCTTTTTCATAAACAAACAAAACAGGAACGCAGACATCAAACATGAGCACCTTTCCAAATTTGAGATCACTCTCTTTGTTTAATGCAATAAATAGTAATTCTGGCCAAAGAAAAAGGCATACTCATTAAACTGCGGTTGTTGCCATGTTGTAGGCAGGTGGAATTCAGTAGAAAATATTTCAGCCACAAAAAATATTACAATTAAATTCCGTAAAATGGGCCAGGTGGGATTCATGGCTGTAATCCCAGCATTTTGGGCGGCTGAAGTGGAAGGACTGCTTGAGCCCAAGAGTTCAAAAGCAACCTGGGCAACATAAAAAACCAGACCTCCATCTCTACAAAAATAGAAAAATGAGCCCGGTATGGTGGTGCACACCTGTAGTCCCAGCCACTCGGGAGATTGAGGCAGGAGGATTGCTTGAGCTCAGGAAATCGAGGCTATGTGAGCTGTGATTTTGCCACTTCACTCCAGCCTGGGTGACAGAATGAAACCCTGTCTCAGAAAATCAACCAATCAATCAATCAGTTCAATAAAATGGAGATACTTTTAAAAAATGTAAATAATATTTAATAGGTTATGTTCAAGTCAATGGTCTCAAAAAGAAGAAAATCAGGGATGGGAACCAGTAGATACCACAAGGTGTGCTGCATAGAAGTCTCCATGCAAGTACTTGTTTTTCTTTCTTTTATTTATTCAAGTTTTCAAGGTATGCAGAGTAAAGAAAGATCATTAGACTGAAGCTTGCTCCTTAGAGCCAGATGTTCCAGGCCCAGCGCTACCATTTTCTAGTCTTGTAATCGCCATTCAGTTGTTTAACATTCCTCTGCTTCAGTTTCCTCATCTGTAAAATGGCACTCATAGTTTTCTCCTACACAGTTATTGCAAAGCTTAAATTCAGTATTACATGAAATTATGTAGCAATCTCCAGTTCCCAGCATTTGGCATTGTTTTTATCACCCTGCTGATATCACCGTCTGTACAGTCACTAAGAACTTTCTTAGCTAAAACCAATACATGTTATCTTAGTCCATTCTTTTCAGGACCTGCTGGTTATTCTGTCCAACCATGTCTTAGCTACCATGACATTAAAATCTACTTTTTTTCTTACATCTCTGTCTATTCCTTTTTTTTGGTCTCCTTTATATAACCTCATTCCTTTATTGGAACTGCACATGTTGATTGTGCATTTATTTCATTCATTGATTGATTTGAGTTGGGATCTCCCTCTGTCACCCAGGCTGGAGTACAGTGGCACAATCATGGCTCACCACAGCCTTGACTTCCTGGATTCAGGAGATCTTTATGCCTCAGCCTCCCTGGTAGCTGGTACTACAAGCACACACCACCAAGCCTGGCTAAATTTCTTGAGTTTTTTTTTGGAGAGATAATGTCTTGCTATGTTGGCCAGGTTGGTCTTAAATTCCTGGATTTAACCATTCCTCCTGCTTTGACCTCCCAAAGTCCTGGGATTACAAGTGTGAGCCACCACGCCCAGGCTGTGTGTGTATTGAATGTGAGCTATGTTTCCCAAGGAATACACTGGTGATGAGTTTAATCTCTGCCCCTACGTGACTGCTTCCCTCATGTGTATATGGTGAAATGAACAAGGATAGCAGGGTAGGGAGACGTGAAGGATAGAGAAGGGAACGGGTTCACAAAGAGAGACACATTCGCTCAGATAAAAATATTAGTTGCTAAAATGAGGAGAATGTTAAAGAGTTATCTTGGAGTTTTGTAAAAAGTGTTAAAGTTTAGAAGGGAGAGAAACTATTGGGAGTCCGAGAAACTGAAAGAGATTCAGCAGGGCTAAATGTTTGAATATTGTGTTGGTAATGAAGCACGGGATACAGGTGCCCAAAGTAAGAAGACAAGGTTGTACAACTCAGTAGATGTCTAATCACTCAGAAATATTTTTCAGCTTTTAAGGCATTTAGATTTTATGCTACCAGACAGATGGAAAAATGGAAAGGTTGTAAGAACCATCACTGTCTCTGACTTGAGTTGCTGCAGTCTCTTACTAACTCACGTCTTTGCTTCCTATCAGGCCGGTGGAATGCATTTAAAAATCCTGACCGTGTTGCTCTGTGGTTTGATAGTTTTAAGCTGATCATTAGTCTAAAGCTTCCGTGTGTTCTGTGAAAACATGCCATAATAATGATTGTGTCACATAACTTCCCCACTTACTACCACGAACCCCTGGAGGGAGATTTTTTATATATCCAATACATCACAAGCATCTATCTTCATGTCTCACACATGGTAGTTATTCAAATTTAATAAAGACTCTAGCCATTAGGGATGATTAAAATTTGAATTAGAGAAATGGTTGGAATACCTTCAAAGTCTTTTCAAAGCCATAATTGCACAACTCGAATTGTTTATAATCAAAGTTGGATCCCAGGATCAGCAGTATCGCCTCACCTAGGAACTTGCTAGAAAGGCAGATGCTTAGACCTTATTCCAAACCTACTGAATCAGAAACTCTGGGGGACTGCCCAGTGATCTGTGTTTTAATAAGCCCTCCAGGTGATTTGGATGCCTACTAATGTTCCTGCTCATTCTCTGTACAATTGATGCCTCTGTGGGGAGTGGGTTTGTTTTGTGACATAATTGGGCCACAACTATAAACTGCTTCACATTACTGATGGGATACTCACTTGTTTTTCATTCTTCAAGGTATAGCTTACACTACTTCTGCTGGTACTAATTGGAATGTTTTCTGTGTGTTCTAAAAGAAAGGCATATATATATATATATATATATATATATAGTTTGCTTGTCAAATTAATTTATTGGCCCTCTTCCATGATTTTTGATAAAACTTCAGGCTGCGATCAACAGCTGATAAAGATTCAGAACCTGCCACCCTAACTCAGCTATTTATTGACTTATCTGTACAAATGATGGAGAAATTTGTTGTGGAACAGTTTTCAAGCTATTAATTAGCAATAAAATTCAGATAAAGAATCGGAAATGGCAACTTGGGCTCAGAAGGTAGAAGAAAACACATTCTGTTTTCCTGACTCAGGCACTTCTTTGACATCTGGATCAGTGAGTCAGATGGAACATAAACCACAACCGTGATTTTATTTTTCCATAAATAGCTAGCAGTATTTTGGGGGTTTCAGTTGCTGCCTTTGTTTGTTTTCTTTTTATTCATGAGCATGTCCTGACTTCTTGTCCTCTTGATTGCTTTATGAACGTTGTTCAGAAAGGCAAACACATTAAGATCAAATTGAAAAAGCCTTTTTATATTGAGTACAATGGTCAACATCCCATTACACATTTTTACTTTACAATAATCAGTTAGATAATTCTACACTGGAAAATCTCTTCAAAATATCATCGATAAAACACTTAGAATTTCTGTCCCTACTGGCAAATATAAATCAAACTAAAACAAGCATCAATAACAGAAATAGTATGGCTATTCTCTTCTGCATATTAGTATATGCTTATTTAAAATATACTAATTCAAGTTAAATTTATTTTCTTGTTCAATTATAAGACATTGTAGAGTCATTCACAAATCACCTGGACAGACTCAAAGCATCTTAGACTAGAATATATCATATGTTGATCTTCTGTTTCCCCTATATTTTCTTCATGAGTCAGTTAAAATCCAGAGAGGTCAAGTTACTTATCTGAAGATAGTTAATTTGTGGCAGAATCACAAGTAGAAAACAATTGTATTTATTTATCCCAAGTTTAGTGCTCTTAAAGAGGCTATTTATCAATTTGCATATATATATGTATACTCTTAGATATCATTTAAGACACTGCAGATAAGAGAAGGATATTGGGAAGTAATTTTTAAATGTTGGAAAGTTTAACCATTTTTATAAACATTTCTAGAATTTTTTTTTTTTTTTTTTTTTTTTTTTTTTTTGAGTTGGAGTCTCACTCGGTCGCCCAGACTGGAGTGCAGTGGCCGCTCCCGGCCACTGCAGCCTCGACCTGCTGGGCTCTGGCGATCCTTCCGCCTCAGCCTTCCGAGTAGCCGGAATTACAGGCATGTGCTACCACGCCCGGCTGATTTTTTGATTTATTGTAGAGATGAGGTCTCGCTGCCCAGGCGGGAGTCGAACCCGCGGGCTCAGGCAATTCACTCACCTCAGCCTCCCAAAGGCGCAGGATTACAGGCTGAGCCACCGAGCCCGGCTTTCTAGAATTTTTATAAACAAATCTTGGTACTAGTATTTGCAATTTTCTTTTTTTTTTAAGATTAGAAAATATCATTTATTTAGAAAGTAAGTGAGACAGAGAGAGAGGGGATTCATCACTCCTAAGTAGGGGAGGGGGTACAATTTTCTATATTTGTAATTATGTATTTGAGGAACAAGTTAAGGAGCACAAGAAGAAAGAAACAGTTCAGAATACTACGTTTCACTTCTGTATGTAGCAAAGAGAACCAAGTCAGTAAATATGGTGGCAGAAATTCAGAAAATCAAAATGTGATCCACTCAAATTCTCCTTCCAATATTTAGAAAGATTATATCATTCATTTAATAAGTAGAGATGTAGACAGAGAAGGAGATATAACAGAAAAATATTGCTGCCCTAGTGAACATTAGATTCTAGTAGAGGAAAGCCAAAGGTACACAAGTGCATCAGGAAAATGCATGATGTGTGAAATGGTAACAGCTGGGCCAATTAAGACAGAAGAAGAAGATTAGGAAGTTCAGGAATAATTAGGATGTATTTGAAATAGAATGGTCAAGGTAAAACTTGGAAAGCACCTAGAAGAGGTGTGAGAGTAAGCCGTATGTAGATCTGGGCTAAATGAGTCTTAGAAAAACAAGCGCCGGGGCCTTCAAGCAAGCGTGAGTCCGCAGTGTCCAAGGGGGAGAGGAGGCAGCATGGCTTGCTCAGAGGTAGCCCAAGAGAGAGTTGAAGACGAAGTGAAAAGATTCAGTCTATAACTGCCTTTTATGTATTTCTCTTCCGCACTCTTTTCTTCACTTGGATTAACTGTTGTTGTTAACCATTGCACCAAACAACATCCTCCAGTGGCCATAATCTGCATTGATAACGTAGACATGAGCCTCTTGAAAGGTACAGCGCAAATTGGAGTCACTATGGCTTCAGAAAGTTCGCCATATTCTCCAGACTTTCACCGTTGGCCTCAATGAGCCTCTAGAGAACCTCACCACATCCTCCTACTCCTACCTAATGTTATTCCAGAGTAGAATCTCTAGACTAGATGTTAGAATTCCATGGATCCTAAATATAAACCAAAATCCTAAAGCACAATTAGGGGATTAAACGCTTGTATCCTTGTAGCCATGCACTTTTCTATTATTATTATTTTTTATTTTAAAGATGTAGGGTACGAGGCAGGGTTAGGTATACAAATGTTCATTATGCAGGTACCCTTGTGGATGAGGTGTGCCCCCTTCCCCTGCAGAATCCCACTACTGCCAATCCCACCCACCCCCACAATTTCCCACTACTGACAATCCTTTTCTTATAGTATCACAATAATTGTTCAAGGTCCACTTATGAGTGGGAATATATGATACTCAGTTCTTTGTTTCGGTGATAGTGCACAGCATTATAGACTTTAAGTCCTTCCAAGATGCTGTGAAGTTCATAATTTTGTCCTCCTTTATGACTGTGCAATATTCCATCATGTGTATCTACCACATTTTTTTTTATCCAGTCCTTTTTCGATGGGCAGCATGGTTGGTTCCATGTTTTTGCTATTGTGAACAATGCTGCAATAAACCTACATGTTCAGGTATCTTTTTCATAGAGTGATTTGAGTTCCTCCAGTTATATTCCCAGTAGGGGGATTGCGGGGTCATATGGAAGGTAGATTTTTAGATCTTTTAGGACTCATCAAACTGTTTTCCACAGAGGTTGTACTAGTTTACATTCCCACTAAGTGTAGAAATGTTCCCTTTTCCCCACATCCTCTTAAGCATCTGTTGTTTTTTGAGCTATTGGTGATGGCCATCCTGACTGGAGTTAGGTGGAACCTCAGGGTGGTTTTAATTGGCATTTCTTTGTTGTCTAGTGAGGCTGAGCACTTTTTTATGTATCTGTTGGCTGCTTGTATATCTTCTTTGGAGAAGTGTCTATTCATATCTTTTGCCCACTTTGTAAAGGGGCTGTTTGTTTTTATCTTATCAGCACTTTTGAGTTCCTTATAGATTCAAGATATTAGGCCTTTGTCAGATATACAGCTGGCAAATATTTTTTCATGGTGTGTGGGCTGTCTCTCTGCTCCCTTGATGGTTTCTTTGGCTTTGCAGAAGCTTGTCAGTTTGATGAGGTCCAATTTGTCTATCTTATCTCTTGTGGCATGGGTACTTGGAATTTTGTTGAGGAATTGGTTGCAATTTCCAATTTCCATAAGGGTGTCTCCTGAACTGTCTAAGGTTCTTATAGTTCGAAGTTTTACATTTAGGTCTTTGATCCATTTAGAGTTGATTTTTGTGTATGATGATAGATAGGGGTCTTGTTTTAATCTTCTGAGTGTGGTTAGACAGTTTTCTCAGCACCATTTATTGAATAGGTTCTCCATTCCCCAGTGGTTGGTGGTACAGGCTTTGTCAAAGATGAGTTGGTTGAGAAATTGAGGTTTTGCTTCCAGAATCTCTATCCTGTTTCATTGCTTTATATGCTTGGTCTTGTACCAATACCAGACTGTTTTGATTATTGTGGCTTTATAATAAACTTTAAAGTCTGGGAGTGTGGTACCTCCCACTTTGTTTTGTGTCTGTGTGTGTGTGTGTGTGTGCGCGCGTGTGCGCGCTGAGGATTGTTTTGGCTATTTGTGATAGTTTATGTTTCCATATGAATTCCTATATTGTTATTTCCAGGTCTGAGAAGAATGCTGCTAGTAATTTAACAGGTATTGCGTTAAATCTGTAGATTACTTTGGGTAGGATGGACATCTTAACAATGGCAATTCTTCCAGTCCATGAGCAAGGAATATTATTCCATTTGTTTGTGTCATCTTTGATTTCCTTGAGCAATGTCTTGTAGTTTTCATTGTAAAGGTCTTTCACATCTCTGGTTAAGAAGATGCCAAGGTATTTCATTTATTTTGTGGCTATTGTGAATAGGATTGTGCTTTTTTGGGGGGTTCTGTTTGTTTATTGTTGGTGTATAGAAATGTGACTGTCTTTTGTACATTTATTTTATACCCTGAGACTTTGCCAAAGTCTTTTATCAGTGCAAGGAGGTCTTTGACAAATTCTCTTGGGTTTTTGAAGTATAGAATAATGTCATTTGTAAAAAGGGATAATTTGACTTCCTCTTTTCTTATTTGGATACTTCTGATCTCCTTCTCTTGTCTAATTACTCCAGCTAGGACTTCCAAAACTATGTTGAAAAGGAAGGGTGAGAGTGGGCATCCTTGTCTTGTTCCAGTTTTCAGGGGAAATGCTTCCAATTTCTGTCTGTTTCGCAATATACTGGCTGTGGATTTCTCTTAGATAAGTTCTTCCTGTTTTGAGTTATATTCCATCTATGCCTAGATGTTCAAGGGTTTTTATCAAGAAGTGTTGCTGGATTTTATCAAAAGTTTTTTCCATGTCTATGATATAATCATGTGGGATTTTTTTTTTTTTTTTTTTTTTTTTACATCTGTTGATGTATTTAATTATGTCTGTGTTCTTGCAAAAGTTGAACCAGCCCTGCATCCCGGTGATGACACCTACTTGGTCATGGTGGATGATTTTTCAGATGTGTTGTCGGGTCAGGTTTGCTAGGATCTTGTTGAGAATTTCAGTATCTATGTTTATCAAGATTACTAGCATGTAGTTCTCTTTCTTTGTTGGATCTTTACCTGGTTTGGGTATCAATGTGATGTTAACTTCATAAAATGATTTGGGGAGAGTTCCGTCTTTCTTGGTTGCCTGGAATATTTTCAATAGGATTGGTAAAACTTCTTCCTTGTATGTCTTGTAGAATTCTGCTGGAAAGTCATCTGGTCCAGGACTTTTTTATTTGTAGGTAGTTTTTTTATGACGTAGTCAATTTCCTGGATTGTTATTGGTCTACTCAGGGTCTCAATTTCTTCTTGTTTCAACCCAGGGAGGTTGTGTGATGTCAGAAAGTCCTCCATTTCCTTTAGATTTTCAAGTTTGTTTCCATACATACTTACATAATAGTCTCTGATAATCTTTTGTATTTCTTCAAGGTCAGTTGCAACTTGATCTTTGCATTTCTGACTGTTTTTATTTGGGCTTTTTCTCTCTTTTTCTTGGTTTGTCTGGCTAGGGGTAACTCAATCCTGTTTATCCTTTCAAAGAACCAGCTTTTTGTTTTTGTTTCATTGATTTTTTTTTTTTTTTTTTTTTGTTATTATCTTTTTGTATTGTATGTCCTGAATTTGGGCTTTTATTTTGATGATCTGGATTCTTCTGCTGAAGTTAGGGTTTTAGTGGTCTTGCTTTTTCAGTTTCCTTAGGTGATTTCTTAGACTGCCAATTTGTGATTTTTTCCATTTTGTTCAAGTGTGTTCGTAGAGATATGAATTGCCTTCATATGACTGCTTTCATGGCATCCCAGAGATTTGGGTAAGATTTTCTTTGTTTTCATTTCTTTCCAGGTATCTTTTAATCTCCATTTCAATTTCCATGTTAACCCAGGAGTTGTTTAGCATCATGCTATTTAGTGTCCATGTCTTTGTGGGTTTGGGGGGAACTTTGTTGGTGTTGATATTTATTTTTATTCCACTGTGGTCTGAGAAGGAGCATGGTAGTGTTTCAATCTGATGGAATTTGTTTATCCTTGATTTATGACTGAGGATATGGTCGATCTTAGAATATGCTCCATGTGGTGATGAGTAGAATATATATTCTGTGATTGTTGGGTGGAGCGTTCTGTAGGTATCAGTTAAGTCTATTTGATCAAGCATCACATTGAGGTTTCATATCTCCGTGTTGATGATCTGTCTAATGTTGTTAGTGGGCTTTTTAAGTCCCCATCTATGATAGTGATAGAGTCAATATTTTATTTTATTTTTTGAGTTGGAGTCTCACTCCGTCGCCCAGACTGGAGTGCAGTGGCCGCTCCCAGCCACGGCAGCCTCGACCTGCTGGGCTCCGGCGATCCTTCCACCTCAGCCTTCTGAGTAGCTGGAATTACAGGCATGTGCTACCACGCCCGGCTAATTTTTTGATTTATTGTAGAGATGAGGTCTCGCCTGCCCAGGCGGGTCTCGAACCTGCGGGCTCAGGTAATCCACTCACCTCTGCCTCCCAAAGGCACAGGATTACAGGTTGAGCCACCGAGCCCGGCTTATTTTTTTTTTAAGTTTACCCAGATGCTGCTTCATGAAAGTTGGGGCTCCTATGTTGTGTTCATATATGTTTAGGATGGATATTTCTTGTTGATGTGCTGAATCTTTCATCATTATGTAGTGACCTTCCATATCTTTTTAAATTTTTGATAGTTTAAAGGGTATTTTGTCTGTTAAGATCATGACTCCTGCTTTCTTTTGTGTTCAGTTTGCCTGAAATTTTGTTTTCCTTCCTCTTGCTTTGAGTCTGTGAGTGTTCTTTCTGCTGAGATGAGTCTCTTGGAGACAATATATTGTTGCCTCTTTATATTTTATCCATTTTGCCATTCTATGTCTTTTCAGTGGTGCATTTAGTCTACTCACATTCAGGCTAATTGTTGAGATGTGAGAGTTTATCCCTGTCATGAGGTTTTTAATAGAGTTTTTTGTTGTTGTAATTGTTTGTTTATTTGTTTGTTGTCTTTCTTTTGATTTTTGAGTTGATTCATGTGTGTTTTCAATCATTTTCCTGCATTCTTGTGAAGGGTATTGTTGTTCATTTTTTCCTTTCTTCTGTGTTTAATACTTTAATTGTTTCTTGTAGAACTGGTTTGGAGGCAGCATAAGCTCTCAGGGATTGAATGTCTGGGAAAGATTTTGATTCTCCATCACTAATGAAGCTTAGCTTAGCTGGGAAGGTAATTCTTGGTTGAAATTGTTTATCTTTGAAAACTTTGAAGATTGGGTTCCAAGCTCTCAAAGCCTGAAGTGTTTCTGTAGATAAGTCTGCTTCCCTGGTAGGTAGTCTGACCTTTCTCTCTTGCTGCCTTTAGGATTTTTTTCTTTCTACCTACTTTTTGTAGGCAAATTACTATGTATCTAGGAGTTGGTTTTCTCATTTATTGTCTTGCAAGGATTCTCTGAATCTCTTGTGTTTGAATGGCTGCATCACTGATGAGATGAGAGAAGTTTTCTTGGATAATTTTATGGAATGCTTGTTCCAGGGAGGTCTCTGTCTCTCTTTCTGCCTCAGGGATTCCAATTTATCTTAGGTTCAGCCTCTTGAAATGATTGCTCATCTCTTGGAAGTTTTGTTCTGTCTTTTTAGTCTTCTTTTCTATGTTTTTAGCAGTTTGGGCTAGTTCCATATTTTGGTCCTATGAGATTCCTTCTTCTACTTGGCTAATTCTGCTTTCTATGCTTGTCAGTTTGTTATTTCACTCACTGTATTCTTTATTGCTGTTATCTCAGTTATCAACTCCTTCATTCTTTATTCTTGTCTCTTCTCGATTCTATTTATTCTCTCTATCAATGTCTTGATATCTGGGTTTGTGGTTTGAGACCAGTCATTCTGAGGGCTCTTCACTGTTTGCATTTCAAAGTCTGTATTCTCAGTGTTTGACCTCCCAGGGGTCTGCATGAGACCCATATTCTTCCTTTGATTTTTTTTCATTTGTGTAGATTTTCCTCCCCCCTTTTTATCTCTTTTTTGATTCTGTTGTTCAGGAAGGAGGGTAGCTTTTACTTTTGTTTGCTCCATCTCATATTCTTCCTTATGCAGATCTTCTGGTTTTGTTCAATTCTGAAGCAGGACTGTGGGTGGGAGGCTGTACTTTTTGCAGTTCTGTCTTTTTGTGATTTAATTGAGGGAGGAGTTGTGATTCAGAAACAACCTGCAGATTCAAGTATCTGCTGACAGGTGTGTGGGTCCCCTGGAACCCATTTCCCACCTCTTTATAATCTGTCTATTCATAAGGTAAGAAAAAAGGAAAAGAATGGAAAAAGGAAAGAGGTAGATGAGAAGAAGGTGGGGAGAGAGAAGAAGAAGAGAGAAAACAGACAGGCATGCCAACTAACAAATGAAACGAGACACAAACAAAGATAGAAAAGATTTTTAAAAAACAGACAATCATACAAACACACAAACTGACAAAAATCCCCCTACTGATGTACTCCCTCTCAAAAGTACCCATACACAAACAGGAAGTCTAAAATAAAAAGCATTAAAATACCAGAAACAAAGCAAGTACGAAATCATAATCAAAACAAAAAGAGAGAAGTGGAAAAGCAAACTAAAACAAACAAGCAAAAAACAAGCAAAAACCAAACAAACAAAAAAATAAAACTCACTCTGAGGCTGTTCCTTTAACTAGAACTTTCTTTCAGCTCTGGTCTTCAGCCCCTCGCCTTTGCTCTCAGTGCAGGCTGATAGGGTTGCTCTCAGCGTGGGTCAGATGTCCCACAGACTAGTGTGGGAGGAAAGTGGATTAGTTTTTAACTCAACTGGCTTGCTGCAGCTGTTGTCAAGTTTCCCATTCAGATCTGACAAGTCTGTGCCTGTTCCAGAGTGGGGGAGAAGCATCTGTCTCTCCCATTTTGATGAAATAACCTCTAGGTCCCAGGTTGGAGGCTGGGTAGTGCTAGGCATGGCAACGCAGGTCTCTGTCTGTTCCTGGAACAGAGAAAATGGCACCAGTTGGCATTTTCTGTCTGGTGATGTGTCTCCCCTCCAGTTCTCCATGACCTGCTCTCTCCACAGATTTTGGGGCTCCTACCACTCTGTGGTGATGCAGTGATGGTATGGGCTAGGCACCAGGTAACAAGGATCAACTGCATTCTACAACCTATTCTCAGGAGATCCCTGAGAACAGCAGATGATCCTGCCTGCAGGCAGCAGTGGAGGGTTGCAGTCACCTCTGGAGGACAGTCCCAAGTACATAAACCCAAGTCTCTTCTCAGATGGACTTTCACACACCTATCAGCACACACCCACTCACACAGAGAGTCTTTATGGACACTCACTTTTGCAGAGACTCTCACAGTCCGACCTGTTCCATTGCCATCTGTAATTCCAGGCAGCCGCTACCAGTTGCATGCACTTCTGGAATGAAGGCCCAGAAGATTCAAAACTGGATAAAGTGAAGAAAATTAAAATGCTATTTGATACATAGCAAAATTATTGAAACTCAACTTTCATATTATTTCAAGCCTTTTCTTGAATGAATGTAAATATTGTTGAGGAACTGAGCATAATACAATTAGTCAGTATGAAAGTATCTTGAGCACGAATTGACCAAATTTTAGATTTATTTCCCCTCATGTCTTATTTGATGTAACTATTTTTACTAAGGCATTTTTAAAGATGTATTTCAACATCTAACATTACTTTTACTTACATTACTATTTTTGAAGACTAGGATAAGAGGAAAGTTAAAAAAAAAAACTCTTTATATCACCCACCCCTTCAAAATGCTTCCTTAGGTGGTAAAAGTCAACTGACACCTGCAACATGAAGGTCATAGAAAACACAGTGTGTTTTCTGAAATCCGTCTAGGTTCTGTCCTAACATAATGTTGTGTATGTATGTGCATAGGCATATGTGTGCCAGAAAGATAACATAATCCTAGCTTAAATCCATCTATTATTTGTACGTGTGTGTGACAATTTCTCATGGCCTTAGTTGTTGAGATGATTAGGGACTTTGGGTTACAGATTCTTATGCTCTAATTACACTTTTATAGCCTGAGAAAGTGACTTAAACTCTTTAGGTAGTATCCCATAATCATTAAAATGGGTTAATAATATCAAATGTGTCGAACAAATAAAAAAAGCAATATAAGGCAATTTATAATGATCTTGTATACCTGAACAGATATGGTGAAGATTAGAAGAACATAAATAGTTCTCAAAGTGCTGTCATGTGGTGGGTGGGCACTTAATAAACGCTAGCTCTGGTAATTAGTAAATATTGTATTCACTAAATGTTAAGCTTATTTGTACACAGTAGACATCTTTATTTAAATTACTGGATATGGCAGCAGACAGCAGACACTCTTGCTGTTGTCCTGTCCACTGTGCCCTTCACAATGTGTCTTTCCTTAATAAATCTACTTCAAAAAAAATTACTGGATATATCCAGATGTTTTTCAGAAGTATGACTTTCATGTAACGTTCTTCTCATATAAACCAGATAAACTGTACTTTTAGCATATGGCCACCTGGACTACACCTTAAGGATTCAGCAAACAAAACTGAGGCCAAGAGAGGGACCGTGTCCAAATCCTACACACAGTAGAAGTTGTGTTGTGTTTTAATACTGAGACAAAATTCACACTTCAGAAATGTCAAGATGTTTACTTTTTCCTACACAATAATACTATTGAATATGACTTTAAAAGTATTCAAGGCACTTCCACGTATGTAACCTTATTTAAATCAGAGAGCCTCACACGATCTCTGATTTCCAGAATTCATGTGTTTTCAGTTTCTCAGTGCTTAGGTGAGTGGCTTAAAACTGAGCAGGTGCCAGTGCAGTGAGCATGAGAACCACAGTCCTCTGATTTCTCACCTGAGCTTCTTTCTACTCTTCTACGTTACTGCTACTTCCCACATGAAAGGAAATCTTTGGCTTCATGTAAGGAAAGGCACAATGGACTTCATTTTCCACGTGGGAAAAAAAATCTGAGGGTGAGAAATCTTAACAAAATTGAAAATTTAATTAGTCTTCTTCCAAGATACCTGTAGATATACAATAATATTTTAAATATTATTAGCCAACAGCTCAAATTATTGGAAGAAAAATAAGAAAACACTAGATTAAACTGCTGGGGACATCTAAGTCCTTAAACAATTTGTCAAAATGGTGATATTTATGATACTTATTTGAAAAAAATACATATACATAAATTTTGTGTGTATATGTGTGTATATATACACACACTATTACGTACATATATATATATATACACACAAACATACATATATACTTACTTTTACATAAAAGTCATTGACAGAAATAATATATTATGCATATCTTTTGGGGCCTGCATTAATAATTTTTTCAAACTTTATTGAATCTACTATAGCTACAAGTGATGAAAGTTACAACTTAAGACTTTCGGTGTTTTTGTTTTTGTTTTTTTTGTAAGAATATGTTCCAGAAAATGTACTTAGGGTAAAGGATTGTCTGAAGCAAAACAAGGTGTGCGTATATATGCCAATGTTGTGTATGTGGGTGCATAGGCATATGTTTGCCAGAAAGATGGGGAGAATGAGTCAATCACTGGAGGTAAATGCCATGTGGAGTTTAAAGAAATTGAGCAGTATTAGTCCAAGGAGAGAGGTACCAAGCCATATGGGCAGCTACAATTATGTAGTTGTCTAGGACAAGGATGTTCTTGGAAGTAGACTGAGGCAAGAAGAGAGTTCTTTTGATAGCCTCAGGGAGGTAGATGAGAAAACCAGTCAACAAAGAAACAAAAAGCAAAATAAGGAAAGTTGAGAGGGAAGAGAGTATCACTGGAAGTGAGGAGCTCTGACTAGTCTTTCCCCTCCCACCCTGTACTTAGGGCAAACAGTGGGCTGCTTCTGCAATGTTGTCTTTGCCTGCTTCAATCCAGAAGGTTTTTTATTTCCTCCTATAGATCCTTCTGCTAAAAGTATAGTCATTTGAAAACAAAAAGACCAAGGTTGGGTCTCGGCATGTGAATTATGAAGGTTAATTTTTTCTACTTGTTTTTAAACTGGCAGCGAAAATGCAAACAGGGAAGGTACAACGAAATACAGTTAAGATTGAATCATACATGACGCATAAACAACTCACTGAGTGATTCAATCACAAGTTAGCCTACTGAAATCCTTCATTACAATTACTTTTAATGAAACATGGTCACTGGAGCTTGGATGCATTCCATCAATTAGAAAGGAATTGGAAGGAATATAAACACTGTGTAGATTGTGTAAATTTTTCATTTTTTGTATGCTTATATTTTTGCATGAATAACAATACAGATGTAAATTGACCCAAAGAGGGCAAAGTCATTCAATAAACCAATTCTTTGAGCAACAAAGCTTTAAAGATACTCATCAACAAGAATTCCATCAAATAACCCTTGAAAGAATAAACTGCATAATGAGAATTAAAAGTTTCAACAATACCCATTAGAGTATTCTACTGCACCATTGATTCCACTGGTATCAATTGCTTTCTGTTAGCTGAACTCTTGAGTGCTTATTGGAAAGGACTAATAAACCACAATCAATTTTCTTTTTAACCTCACAAGGGTTGCTTGAGTGAATTAAATGCTCTTCCTTCTGTTTTCCATTTCAGACACATAATGAATAGGAATATCTCGAACACTGACTTTTGTCTTTTCTCCCAAAAGTAAAACCAAGGAAAAGCATATGAATATATTCTGCCTGTGATAGAAACATTGGAGTGTTTTCCCATACTTTAGATCATGATTGTACCTAAAAACTGTAAGGATGTGTTTTCCTTTGTTCCCGATTCAAAGAAGCGACTCATCCGGAGATTCCCATTAATGAGTTCAATTTGCCTCACTTTATTGAGGTGCCAATCTATACAGTTTTAAAAAATATAACTAAAAAGACAGATAGTTGGCTTATATGGCAAAGATCAACACCCTCATGTGTCTGGTAAATGCAGAGCAATATTGCTTTAAGCTGATGGTCTTAATTCTGTAATCCTTTCACAGAAGGCTGTTCTGTTCCCATGTCAAAAGACAGATCCATTGTCTCTATACTTAGAGATAAAATTAAAATTTGCTCCTAAAATAAATAATTAGACTAAAAATTACTGGGGAGAGGTATGTAGATATTATAAGCTTATTGCCACTTACATCTTGATTGTCTATTTTAATTTGCTCTAAAATAACAGCATAACTTTTAAGTATTAAACACAATGCTTAAAGCATACTTTTAGAAAATACTGAAGAGATTTAGGACATAATTAGTAGAACATTTTTATTTTGCTTTGAGTGATTTAAATTGTTTGAAGAATGTAGCTGGTGATAATAATATGATTATTTTCTGCTGAAGTCCAAGTGATAAAATTTTGTTGAGATACTCTAAATTTACCTGGAAATCTTTCTACAACAGGCAATTTTGGAGTATGTTATCACATTGCTTGTATTGTATATGTAATTATAAAACAAAGCATTTTCTATTACTAATTTAAAAATAGAAAAATCCTGCCTTATAGCCATCACAGTTTCAGGCAAAATCCCAGTTGTCAGCACATAATTCTTATGGAAAGGGAGGTATCAGATTTGTACATAATTAATAAAATTTGAGTGGATTTATTTTTATTCAGAACTATCTGAATTTAGAGATCTCATTCTTTGAATATTCATCCCATTATTTTATTAGAGTCTTGAGGTAGATTAGAGGAGCTCACCAAAACGTCAAATTCTTGTGAACGAGTCCACAATTTTGTGTCCCAGGAGCCTAGAATGTGTCTGGTGTACAGCAAATTCCTGTTCGTTGCTGTTGGTTTGGAAGCTTTAAAGCAGTGATTGTCAGTGATCATTTTAGAATCCTGTGGGAGTGTGCAGTTTGAAATGGTGCATTTAAAATAATATGTAACAAATCACAACAAAATATAGCATAATAAATTATAATATAAAGTGATTCTCAATTGGAGAAATCTCAGTAAGACCCTTGTAGTGGTGTGCTAGCAATTTGTAGCAACTGGTTCCCTGCATACCTCTTCTCTCAGGCTGCCTGCTTTTGTGCTCAGGATCCTGACCTGCCAATTACTTATACAGCAATAAATACACAGCACTTGAGAAATATACCATCAATTGTCGATTTCAGCATGAATGCATACTTAACATGCCATCCATGCATGATTATGTGTGAGCTAATCTCTTTTAAATTAATTATCTTAGAGAATTAATAATAATCTTTATAATAATCTCCTAAGTAAAATCACAGGCAACTGATATAATTTACTAAATATGTCAACAACTAACTCCCTAGAAAACTTTCAAGGACTGTAAACACACAGGACAAGGTCTACCACTGAGAATTTACTCATTGAAATTGAGAAACTTCATCCACTTCCCATAAATAAATATCACCGTGGTGACAGACAGAAAAGTAAATTTCTATCCATACTGAATAATAAGTCTTTAGGAAAACTGTCATTTGGTAAAATGTCAAGCAGTTCATTTAAAGCCAACCTAGTCTATGAACTGGGTAATACTTGAAAAATTGTCAACAATTTCTTCAAAGATGAATTTATCATTTTTTGGGTTCTCTCCAAAGCTTCCTTGTGCTCAGCCACACAGACTATTTCTTCTGTCTTTGGGAAAATTATTAAAATGGCCACAGCGTCTTGTGCTTTCCAAGGAATGGCCACTGTGATGAATGAATGCCCGCGGTGAACCCCTCTCACGGTGTACCTGCCTAGAGACTGAATCGTAGCTGTGATAAGGTAATGATTCTTCCTCACTTTGTTCCAGACCATGCCCCACAAATGCTCCCTTTCAATCTGCCGAGGCTAGCAACCCATGATCCACCGTGGCATCACATAATTTTGCTGAGTCTATGTTGAAGAGAGGCAGAGGGTAATAGTAACTAATGGTGCATTTACTATCTCTAAATGAAAGGAAAACAGAGCTGAATATTTAATCTACCCTCAAGTCCATTTGACAGAAACTTGCATTCAGATAAGATACTTAATCCTGGTGTGGGTGCATGCACTGTGTGTGTATATTTGTAGGCATTTTAGAAAACCACAGAATTCTCAAAACAAATATCTCGTGACAAATATCTCTGCTTCTCTACTTACCTTATTTCCCCACCTTACACACAATAGACCCTTGAACACCTTCCGAGACTATTATTTGAAGTGGAAAATTAAATTCATACATTTTCTCCCATATTGCTACCAAGGTAGGAATACCTTTGATCTTACAAAGCGTCTCAAGAAAAGCACTGGAAATATTAGTTTGGAAATTAATACAGTCTTCAGCATGTACATTTTTGAAGGCAAAATGTCTAAATGCAATTTACATCATCAACCAAGGATTGGGTGATTTTCTTAGTTTTTTCTCTGTGCCTGGATTTAAATCGGTTAGCACTATCAACACTATAAATCATGAGGGTTTTATGAAATATGTATACATTTTATATAAATGGGTTAGATGTGTGACATACACCATGTAACCACATACTTAATCCATGTACATTTTAATGTATTAGAAAATATATTATTTTCAAATATACTCATATTTTAAAATATACTCATATTTTTATCCATATCTCAAGCATGTAGCATCTATCAGATGTGAGACCAGGTATAAACTATAAGATTGCACAAAAAACTCTTCACAGAGTCTGGTAAACAAAAATATGTGTAAAGGAATGATACAAGGTGTGCCAGTAGAGATTCTTAAAATATTTGGGAGTGTCAGAGAACTGATGGTCAGAGATCACCACAGATGAGATGGCATTTGAGCTGAGGTCTTAAGGGTTACCTAGTAGATCTCCAAGTGGTGAAATCAAGGAAGACTAGAATATACATGACACATTCAGAAATTGTAATTAACCAGCTGCTTAATCTGGAAAGAAAGGGGAAGATACTCTGAAAAGAAAGCTTTTAACATGATCTGCATTTGGGACTTAAACTATAGTCAATGTTTTTAATGAGGAACTTAATGTAAGTAACCTTTTTTATTTTCAAAAGATATTTTGACACACAGGAGAAGTAAGAGTCTAAAGGCAGAAAGAATAGTTAAGAAACCATTTTGATAGCCTAGGAAGGAGATGATTTAAGTCTGGAAATGAAGAAGCGTCTAGTGCAAATGCAAGAGATAAAAACATTGAAGAGAATGAAAGTGAATGGGAAACTGTAACACACATGTCAGCCGGCTTTCACTACCGAGGAAAAATTGAAAACATTGAATCCAAACATGTACACAGGCACACATGCATGTACACTCAAAACCCACATGCCAAAGAGAAAATGAAGTAATTTGAGCAATAAATTGGTTTCTTTTATTTTTCCCTCCATATAGCAAGGCTTTTATTGTAAAGGTTGATTCAAGCATATAACAAGTATTGATTATGTGTTATCTATGTGCAAACGTTCATTCTAGATGCTGGGATTTAGAAACTTAGAAACAAATTCTCTGCCAGTATGGAATTTGCATCCTAGTAGGATGTCATTGACATTGCTTCACTTTAAGCCTAGAAGATAAATCAATGGAGGAAATTTAATTTAGAAGACTTTGTTCTGTAATAACAAATAGGAGCTACTTCGATAGAACTTTTCCCTCAGAGAGTAATGATTTTTTGGTAATTATATATAAAAAGTACTTCCAAATCTATTGCTTTGCAGAAAAGATCTGCAGAAGCAAAACACTTAAAAGTTCGACAAAATAAAAGCAGAATAATGATAACGTATACTATTATTTTATAATTGAAACATCTTAAAAATTATCTGTTATGAAAGACAATCGCAGTGGAAATTGTACTAGATTAATTTTTCCCATATTTCAGGTTAAATATCTAGAAAAAAATGCGTTCTAGATTTACTGTTTTCACTGTAAATGTTCTAATTGGGAGCTATTACATTAAATAATTAAATTACATGAAATTCTAATCTTCCTATACTATATAAATAAAATATGAATAAAACTATACATATAAAGATATATGTACAATTTTATTTACTATATCAATGTATGCATATATAGGCATATATCATTTCTGTTTCCTGATCCTAGAAGCTTTCTGTCAGAATTTCCTTTTTTCGTACATCAAATACAAAAGAAAAAAAATCATTTTTACAGACCTCAGGCCAGTGACCCAGGTGAAAAGAGAAATGAAACAAAGCTTCCTTGATGGAAGAATAAGAGCTTTCTCATCATTCTTGACCAAGCTTTGAGCCATTTTAAAAAAGTGATTCATTTTCTGAGTAAAAAACAACCAAATCACTCAGTGGAGAAAACACAATTGCAGAACTAGAATTTGGGGAGGTAGATACCCAGATATGTGGTCTTTTGAATCATTACACATGACATGTCTAGATGCTAAGAAATTGCAAGGAAATTTTAAAGGTTGTGTAGAATTCCCAAAGGTGCCCCTTATTTCTCAATGGTTTTCACTGGTGAAATATATCTTCTCAGACCATTTTGTGGAAACTTTTATATACCCTTGTACTTAAGTGAGAACTTTTTTTTTTTTTTACGACAAATTGTCAATTCGGACTGCTGTAGGCACACCAAATGGCCTCTACATTTCTACCCTGTTTGTTCTATTTTGTTACCTGAATATTTAAATCTGGAATATTTAATGGATTCATTTAAAGTTATTTGCTCATCTCCTTGCCCTCTGTTCAACATGTTCCAAGTCTGCTCTTGTTCTCTGAATAATACTTACTTGACTGTCACTTCTCTTCCCATGTATCCACACAAGTTAACTCCCAATACCTAGTCTAGAATTGACTCGAGTTGAAATGAAGCAAACCATGAACTGACCTCCCAGGGGACCAGATGTCACAAGCTAATAAGGTCACAAAAGTTAGAGTTTCTAAAATACTTAAGTTAAAAAAAATTGGAATGTGTTTTGTATCTATTTTTATTAAATGAAATAAAACAAAGCATTGTGTATACAGGAAAATTTTTTCGAAGTGCTGAAATACAACAGAAATTGAGGTCATACTTTAAAAAAATGAAAAAAAAATATACTCATCCAGTTTCCTTCTCAGTCTCTCTTGATTTTAATGCTTAAATAAGTTTCCCCAAGTGAATTTCAAAGTGAAACATAAAGAAGGAGCACTTGGTTTTGTATGCTGTGGAATAGATTTTCAGATTAGCTTTGCATGAATGCTTTTAAACGTGAATACTATCTTTAGGTGCTCAGTACAAAAGGTCCTTCCATAAGTACTGCCTCATACAGTGATTTGTGTTACTTTTAGAGAATTCAGAATTATCTTGCTATCTCAAATGACTTAATTCTGCCTGGCAATTCTACTATTAGAAAAAAGAAAATTATATCCTTCTCATTATATCTTTAAGAGTCTAAAATTCACCACAGTCATGTTTTGTTCAATTTTTTTTAAGGCCTGCATAGTTTAAGCATAATCATTCATTACAATTTTAGTTAGCATTTATTTAGAATCTTGTGCATATTTTCTATAATTCATGCAATGCCAGTAATAATAACTAATAAGAAACCTAAATTAACATAACAGTGTTTTTGTTTTTAAAAGCATTTTGGTTTTAAGACTAACAAAGGAAATAATGATGACAACATGAGCTTTGAAATAAATTTCATAAGGATCAATCAAAGTAGAATAATGTTAGTATGAGTTTTTGAATGACAGTAAATGATAGCATTTGCGCTTCTTTCATAAAAGGAGCTGCAAGACTAATAAGCCACCATGTCATTTAAATCTTGTGTCTGAGATAACTGTGATTTTCAAAAAACTAGAGAACATAGGCAAACACTTGATGTGCTTTTTAAGTCAAATAAGAAAATGATTTTTAAAAAAATCAAGCTTCTTAAATCCATAAGAAAAAAGACTGCAGAATTTGTGGCCCAATACTGAGTTGGCTAGTTGGAACTAGACTGTGATAAATCTACGACTCACACACATCCATGGCTTTTTCAAACTTTACTGGGTGAGCTTCTTGACTGAGTAGATGAGTAGTCGTAGATGCAAGCTGTTTTTGGAAAGAGGATGTTTGTTAGTCATGTGTATGTTCTCCTTAGAGTTTAACGAAGTGCCTTGCAGATGGTACATAGTCAATACATTTCTGTTTAATTAAATTCTGAATCAAATACTTTTTCTTTACTGTCAAATACTGATCAAACCACAAACAGATCTTAATTTTTTTCAACCCATTTACAATTGTGACGATGACTGGTGAGATTCTAACTCTATAAATGTAAGGGCTTTTGCATGATAGCATTTGTGTGTGTGTGCGTGTGTGCGTGTGTGTGTGTGTGTGTGTGTGTGTGTATGTAGGCAATAATATATAAATATACAGTTTTACTTATTTATTTGTTACATTTTAGAAAGCTCAATCTAATGATATTCTCATGACACTTTATTTTAGAAAATTATTTGAAGGAGATAGATAAAATGCTTTCAAAATGACATTTATTGTTCCCCATTACATAAAAAAATTAAGGATAAAAACAATTAAGGTACGAACAACCAGCTACTGACAGTGACAGATATTCTGATTTGCAATGCTGATAGCTGCATAAAAACATAAACTTATATAATTATTTTAAGTATCAAGAAATTCATGCTTTACTTTCTCTTTCTTACAATCCTCATATCTACTTTTCCCAAGGGTTTAGGCAATTCTAACCGATTGTTTTCTCCATCATATACAAAATGAATATTCATGATAAAATGAAAACTATCAAATCAAAGCATGAATTATTTACTGCTGCCAAGAGATGCATTAACTTCATGGAATATTACAAATCCACAAAGGCTTTGAACAGCTACCTGAGGTCAGTTAAGCATTCATAATATATGATTCTAAAAATAATACTCTCCAAAGTGTGCAATTTTCACTTGAAAAAGTCAATACAATCTACTGTGATAAAAAGTAAGATTGCATCCGGGTCAGTATTTCTTTCCTCTCTGCAGGTTAAGAATGGAATGCTGACTTCTGAATATACCTCATGCAAATGCAAATAAGGCACTTGACCGGAGACAGTGTTCTCACATCTATGGACAGTTTACAGCAATGGCAAAAGGCTGGGATTATGTTCCATGATAACATCTGGTAGCGCTAGTGTCATATCACAACACCATAGAGAAACTCAGAGGGTAAGATTAGAGAGTTTTGCAAAAGACAATTAAGGAACACTCTTTTCTCTTGGTTCACAACCAATTCACGAAGTATGACCAAGTCAAAAACCTTCCCTTCTGTTTGAGTTAGTGTGGGACAGTACAAAAAACACAGGTTAAACAGATTTATCTGTGGTGTTTTGTGCAAATTAATGAACGCATCCAAATTCTCAGTTTGATCTGTTAAATACCTAGGTCCTAGGGATGTTAGGTACATTATATAAGTTAATGAATATTAATTACTATAAAATAACTCCTAGTGAGTTTGTGTGAATGTAAACAATGGAACACTTGGGTTCAAATCATCTGTCTGCCTACTGTGCATTTTGATAATTTAGGGGGAAATTAATTAATCTTTTTCAGTCCTAAATTTCCTTAGTTAACAGTATGACCCAATATAGTGTGTTGTGTAGATTGAGTGAGTGAATATATGAAAAGTGTTTAGCATAGTGAATAGCACATGCAATCTTCCATTAAAGTTAGATTTTATTTTATAATCAGTTAGCTATTTTCATCCCAATAACTTATCTGACAATAATGAGATTAAATGACTATACGGACCACCAACATTTCAGTTTGAGAGGGAAGAAAGTAGTTCTTTTGACTTCTAGGTTAATATGAGTATTTGGAGAGGGGTTATTTTCAAGTACCAGTTATACTGAACCCAAGTATGCGTCTTGGTCTTCAAGAGTCAATAACAAAAGATGGATAATCTTTTAGAATTTTTTAAAGGACTTATAAGAACAACATATACAAATGGTACTACTGTTAATTCTTTGGCTAGTTTCAATTCTACTAAAGAAATACAGGAGGAATTTGACATTGAGCCCTTTCATGGTATTATTCTCAAATCAGTTGCAAAACTGAACTCCTTGGAATGAGGCACACAATCCAATTTATGTATTCAGTCATTATCAAACTATTTATTTGGTGGCTACTAATTTGATAACGTTTCTTAACTTGGAGCAGATGCACTGAACAAAATAAACAAAAACATACGCCCTTATAGGTCTTTTTCTGGGAAAAAATGATAATTAAATACAGTACAAGTTAGAGAAATTTACTTTTTCTGGGAGAAAATGATAATTAAATATGGTACAAGTTAGAGGAATTTACCCCCCCAAAAAGCCCAGAATTTATTTATAAAAAATTGTTTATTTATTCTGACATGTTTAAATCTTCAAAGTACTCTCCATTTGATGCAAAACACCTATCAAGACTCTTTTTCCACTGCTCAAGACAGTTTTTGAACTAGTCAATTTTGATATCTTTTAGTACTTCTGCTGTTTTTTGTTTCACCTCTTCCACATCAGCAAAATGTTTCCCTCTGAGGATTTTTTCATGGGGGAAATTTTAAAAACAAGTCGCTCAGGGAGAGATCAGGTGAATAGGGAGGGTGGAGCACGGGGTCATGCTGTTTTTGTCAAAAACTGTTGAACACAGCAGGGTGTGAGCAAGTGAATTGGCATGGCAGAAGAACCAGTCACTTGTATGCTACAACTTGGGGTGCTTCTTCCACAAATCGTGATGCAACCTTCTCAAAACTTCCAGATAAGGACTTCGGTTGTCTGTTTGAACACATTTTGGGTGTGCTACGAGGCGCCTGTCCTCCAAAAGATAATTCTGGTTTTTGGGGGGTCTCCCCTGGTAAGTGATCAGGAGTGCCATATAATAAGGAGGGTTGATGGGATGTGACACAGCAGAGGGGGGATGCGATTTTAGATAGGGGTGCTGAGAAGCCAGGCTGAGGAGGTGATGTTTCAGCAGCGACCTGAAGGGCGTGGGGGAGTAGTCATGGGTCTCTCGGAGAAAAGTGTGTTCCAGGGAGAGAGAGTGGCAAATGCTAGTGGGCCTGGTGTGTTTAGAATGACGACCGTTCCTGAAGACTATACTTAGGTCTGCAGTCTTTGTGGGAGTTCCTATGTCAGCAATCTCGATGATCTGCCACGCTTAATTCACAGTTGGTCACTGAACCTGGAAGTTTCAGTCTGGAAATTACCGACAACCGGGAGAAGCAGCCCCGCCAAGACCACAGGGGACCTGGCACGGGGACGTTTCCACCACTAACCCAGAGACTTTTGTGTGTTTGCTTGTTTTTAATTTCCCTGTAAGCATCCAGAAGTCCTATTACCAAAAATAGATAAAGCCTCTTGTTCACGAGCTTCTCAAATTGTTTATAGAAACCTCCATTTCACACATTTAGAAAATTGTCTTTTTATGGGAAGGAAGCAGAAAAAAGAAATAGAATAGCCAGCAGGTATCAAGAGAGGGAGATTGTTTGAAGCCCGGTATTAATGTAGTGATATAAGGATTATTTAATATAGTCTTATGCGGCTTTATCGTAAGGAAGGAGAGGAAAGATGAACATTTTATCTTAGCATAAAATAGCTCACAAAACTGCAGAGCAATAGAGAATTGTTATCAGTGCGAGGAGACTGCCTTATAGGTAAAATGCCTTATTAAGAAAGTCTCTTGATATTATTATAATTAGTATCCTATTTAATAGGTTCCAAAATGCCTACTCTTCACAAAATATATTAAATAATCTGCATAATACAGAAGTTTCCAGTGTATTTCTTTAAATAAAGAAAAAGTTTGAGTTGAAAAAGAAGGTGTGGTTAAAAGGCTAGAATTCAAATCAAATAAAAACTGTTAAGAATGGCTCTCTCTGTGTAGTGGGGTTTTGAAATTCCTTTTTTTTTTTCCTCTGTGCTTTTCTGTGTGTCAAATTTCTCCAAAAATGAATACTAAAAATAACTCAGAATAAATAACTCAGACAGCTTTATGTCAGAAACATAAATGCTTAAGCGAAGTCTAGAGGTAAAAATAAATCAATACACGTAGCCTTCTCTATTATTCCGGCCCAGATGGCACTCAGCTTGTGTCTTCTGTGCCTAGTATTTGAAAGATAGGACTTTTAACAGCAAATAATGGTGATAATAATTGTAACCACAGCAATCTCCTGAGGTCCACCTGCCACCAGCTGGGCTCCTGGCGAGCAAATGGAGCGACGTCTGGTTGGGGCGATGGAACTGATCAGTGCAGGAACCATTGTCACCAACCGCGGCAGCAACCAGATGTCACTGCAGACTGTGCGGCAATGTTAGAGAAAACGAAGCCCATCTAAGTAGTAGGAGAAATGAAATCTCACCCTTCAAGTGCATTTTTTCCCACCCTGAAGTTTGTCCATTTGAAGACTCTTGTTCGTTTGCAGCATCGACTCTGACGGGAGCTCGTCGTCTGAAAATATTTCCATTTATCTCGACCTGGTATCGCAGCCCCTCCACGGGCTCATTAGGCTTCGAGGGATCTGACCAAAGCACAGTCACTTCAGAGTCTGATTAAAAAAAAAAAAAAAAAAAAAGGAGCATGAAACCTGCTCAGGTGCTGAGGGGTTCGCAGAGAGGGAAGGGTGGGAGAGAAAAGTGAAGAATGGTATTAAGTTGCAGCAAAGAGGATGACATATCATTTTCTGGATAGACGGATAGAGTAATGCATGTGCTGATCTCAGCTCTGCAGGAATAAAATACTTTCAGTGCAATCAGTTTCTTACTGCCACTACAAACAAGCCTTCTAAGGACTTTTTCATTCAAAGTAAAAACCGACCATCTCTAAACTTAAGCTTGGCATTTGAGAATGCAATGCTCCAAAATCAGACTTTATGATGGAGGAGTAGAACTCCTTTTCTGGGATTAGTTTTCTGTTCACTCAGGCTGGAGTGTATTTAAGTTTCCACAGTGGCATACCCAGACCTGGACACAAAACCGTATTTCTTAAAATAAAAAGAGCTTCGTAAAACATCCTTCTGACACACATTCTTTGAATTTTAATATTAGGACTAAAACAAGTCAGGAATGTATGCATGCGTGATTCCTGTTCATTTATTTTGTTAATAGTTCTTGTTTATCCAACGCTTAAATATACTTCAGGCATCAACACAATCTTGATGCTCGCCTGCATCATGCCTGTTATTTATCTCATTATGACGACTCTGATCAAATGTTGGTGGTGCTAAAATTGCCATCAAACATCGTTCTGAAGTAAAAGCGAAGTAAAACCTGAGGACTGGTAAAACAGGAAATTAGTTCAGCAGATTGAGGGAGCTGGAAGTTTTGTGAAGAGTGGAGATACAGAAATCAGAAAGAAAGTGATTCATTTCCTGCCCACAAAATCACTGTTTGAGAATTTCATCAGAAATTGATTAACTGTAGGTGTAACTTTTGTCAAAGCAATTCAATCACAGAATACTTCAGATCAGTGGTTCTGGAGAGAAACAATATGAGGAGCACTGGATTTGGAGTCTCAGTTCCATGGTGCCCCTTGGGTGTTCTTAAGTCAGTCACTGACCACGGCGTCTGCATCTGTGGAGTGGCAGAGCACCACAGGCATGCTGGGACATTGCCTGTGATCATGTGCACTCAACACGAGTCGTAAATAGGTTGACATGCTAAACACATACGTGTGAATCGCCAAATGTCAGGTCTTCAGCCCACTGCTAAGGTGAGAAACTCCTATCTTGGTAGTTTGGGGGTGGGTCAGAGAATGTATGGCTTGGCCTAACTGCACGTCTTGGTATCCCTGCTGGGACTGAGGGGACCTCAAAGCTTTGAAGGAGCTGTATGCCCTGTGTCATCTCCTGAGGTTGAAGCCACCTCCTCTTACTGGTGTCTTAATTCTCTGCTGCAGAGTTAAAAGAAAAAAAGCAAGAAATTTTTTTTTAAAGGACTAAGATAAGTCTGGTTTTATAATTAAGGGCTCTAACCGGCTTAGATTCAATAAAACAAAGAATCTGAGTTGGGCGGAAGGAATGATTTTTCTCTTGTAATTAGGAAACCTATTCCCCAGAAAGGAGGTCAGAGTGGGAATGAATATTTCTGATTCCTCACTTTTTTACCCTTCTTACCTCCTTTACCTTATAAATTAGCAGATTTGCATACATAAAATATACCTCAAAAAACTCAATGAAAGCATGGTTTAAAAATATGCAGCTAATTACATGAGAATGTTCATCTCTTTTCCCTATAAGGCAAATGAATATTTATCAAGTTAAATTCCAAGATACTTATTATCTCGCTTGCAATTTGAATATAATTACATTGGAAGGCAATTGTTCTGATGGGTGTAGGCCGAGATTAAAAGAGTTGTATGCACTTTTAAAAAATGCAAAATAATCACAGTTGTTTTATCATTAACAGAGTAGCTCAATCCTTCTCTTCCGCTGAAAAATAAGTTAGCATTAAAGTATAACAGCTCTAAAGATACTATACTAAATGAAGATGGTTGAATAAAAACTAGGTTGCAATTATTTTTTGGAATCTAAATTTATAAACACTAGGAAAAATGCCTGGGATATTTTAGGGGCCTAGTTAATCTGTTATTTTTAAACTCAGTCTTTAAAATAACCATCCTTAAATTGTTCCACTAATGTAATCTAAATATATAAAATGAACAAAGTGTATAAAATAACAAAGAGTAAAGACTGTCCTTAAAATAATAAAATTTAATTATGCCAAATAAAATCAAGATTTTATACATCTACATGCACATAACTTCTATAGCTACAGGGTTTTTTAAAAACTATATCTCACACTATGCTTAATAAGCAGCATCAGAATCTAGTTATCCACATGTCTCATTTTCTTATCTATTTTAGAGCTTCCAGAAGTCATAGATTATGTGTTATATTTATTTTATTGCTCCTAAGCCCCTATCAAAATTATCTTAAAGTGACTCAGTATCCAATAAATACACTGATTCCCAACAACAGAAAAAAATAGAATTGAATATATAAAAAATTGTAACAAATTATTTAGGAGAGTGGTTTTAATTTTACTGCAGAACAAATACCTGGTCTCCTAAGTATACCTTGTTACATATAAAGCCTATCTTTTCATATCACATATCTGCTCTCCCATATACCTGTTTTAACAAATATCAATAGTATCTTTCCAGATTAGAAATAGGAGGTAAATGACAACAAAAGCTGTTCGACTCCAAATATGTTCTTCTTGTTTACACGTATGACCAAAACACCTTATTTTATATAAACGAATGCAGAACAATCACACCTGCATTCCTGCATATTCATTTTTTTAAACAAGAACAAATGTTTTAAAAATGATCATGCTTTTGTCATTAAATCAATAACTCTTTTCAAGAGGATATATCATACTGATTTCAGATTCTGTAAGAATTTTGCAGAAACAATATATTTTCCATTTACAATTTTCTTTCATTTATACCCCATAAATGAAAGAATGATATATCATATATATATATAATATATATATTAAAAATATATATATATATTTTTTTTTTTTTTCAGTCGGGGCATCACTCTGTCACCCAGGCTGGAGTTCGGTGGCACAATCATGGCTCACCACAGCCTCGATCTCCTGGGCTAAGGCAATGCTTCTGCCTCAGCCTCCCCAGTAGATAGGACTATAGGTGTGCAACACTATGCCTGGTTAGTTTTTTTGTTTTCATTTTTTTGTAGAGACATGGTCTTGCTATGTTGCCCAGGTTGGTCTTGAACTCCTGGGCTCAAGCAATCCTCCCGCATTGGCCTCTCAAAATGCTGGGAATACAGCTGTGAGTCACCACACCTGGCCAGAACACTTTAATCATTGTAAGGAACAAAGCTAAAATGTTGCGTGGTAAAATCTGATAGGAATTCACACAACGGACACCGAAATAGTGAAACATTGTAAGTCTGAAAAAGACAAATTTTAAGTGAGATTGGCTCTGAAGAACTTTATAGCCAAATAATACAGAAATATATATTAATGTTTAGAAATGAGTTACGCATTAAAAAAAAATCACTATATATACATGTGGTTTGATTTGAACTAGGGGAAATAAAACATTCTTTTGGACTCTGGAGTCCTTTTATGAAATTTCTAATTAATTCTGATAAATCCCTTTTAATATGGCAAGAAGTTCCATGTGGGCTTATCAATTTAAGAGTTATACTTGTCCTCAGTGGACTTGGATCTGCTCTCAGCTAGTTATGCAGAACACCTGCTAAAGTTAATAGATGTTTCACATGAGTAGTTGATTTTGCCATAGAGTCATGTGAAATTAACTAATAATGAAACTTGGCTGACACTATCTTTAATTTTTCCATTTAAAGAGTATTTATGACTTAGCATTGCCCTCATATATAATTACCTATTTTTGATGTGCACTCACTTTATTTCAGATGTTTCATCAATTTTTTCTCTGATGCTGCATAATCAGGCAGTGAGAATATTTCTAAAGTTTTATCTCCTAATTTTTATTACAAATGATGTAGCAGCATATTAATATTAATACACACACGGGATATAAGTGAAAGAAACTTGTAAATGGACAACACATTGTTTCTGCAAAATTCTTACAGAATCTGAAAACAGTGCTATATCCTCTTGAAAAGAGTTATTGATTTAATTATGAAAATATTGACATTTTTACCTTTGTTCTTGGTAAAAAAAAAATGAATATGCAAGAATGCAGGCGTGATTATCCTGCATTCATTTGGTCTCTTTTACGGCACTGTTTTCCTTTTCACATCCCCATCTTGGCATACTATTTTTCCTTCTTGGAATACTTCTTCTTCAGTCCTTCTCACACAGAAGTTTTGGTCCCTCCTCACATTCTCGGTGCGGTCTTTTCTGACCCACAAGGGTTACTCTTTCTATCCGATCGTTTCCTCACTATATGTGTTTTTCTCAGAAACCTAAGGTTGTGTCCCACATCTGGGGGCCTTGTTTTCTTCTTCAGATTGAAAGTTCCTTAAGCTCAAGATAAGTTCGTATACTTAGGGTTTCTTCTTAGACCCTTGTTGACTTGTGTTCAACACATGTTTAGAGATGGAATAATGCAGTGATTGTTTATAAAGGAATACATATGAATATGCATAACATGTAAAACATTAATGTGATGCAAATGCCCTGGCCTGCAATACCGAGTACCATCTTCCTAGATCAGCATAATTCTTATATGGAGACTACTACCATGCATACTTGTCACATATCTATTTAATGAAAAACAAAACTAGTTGCAGATATATATATATATATATAAATACACACACATACATATAGTTTGTTATTTCTAATTCTAGTCCAGTGTTTTCAAATTTAAAAATTGCCAAATATTACTTTTTTCTTCCATTCTTAGAGCCTCGTGTAATTTTTCTTTATAGTTATCAATATTATTTTGTAAAAGATACTATGTACTCAACACAGGAAAGACAAGAAAGAAATTAGAGTTGCAATTCTTTCCACAGGAAATTTCAACTTATTTAGCATGAATTTTAAAAATTAATATCTAAGAGAATATCACAATTATTTGAAGCACTAAGACAGTAAAGAGTTGTTCTGGGTCTATGAATAGTTCAGGAGAATGATGCTATGTGATCTGAGATAGAAATGGGGAAGGTTCTCATTTTTAACTTGCTTTTTCATTTATTTTTTTAAGATTTAGAAACTGATATTAGATTTCAGATGTGGATCTGAAGAGAAACATTGTAGGCAGATGTGCATATCCTCTGAGGAGAGGATCATAGCAAAGAGAATGTGAATTGGAGAGTCAGCAGAGCATCGGTGGTAGTTAAATCCACTTGAGTGTAGACATTAGCAGAATGAATGTAATTGAAGAAGATTAGAGAGTTGAGTTCTGGATGTGTCAACAATCCGGGACAATCCTCAACAAGCAGAGTAGGATTTAAGAAAAAGAAATCTAATCTGAGAACTAGCAGAAAACAGAAACCCAGAAATTGGCAGGCAATTTCAATTGGTCAGTAAGTACTTCTCTAGCTTTATCGATAGCTCTCTTTCTTCCATTCCATACATTTTTTTCTTTGTGATCTTTTTTTTTTTTTGAGTTGGAGTCTCACTCTGTCGCCCAGACTGGAGTACAGTGGCC
>NW_007234087.1:151025-158413 GCF_000164805.1 Carlito syrichta | reverse complement strand
CCAGGTCTCGAACCTGCGGGCTCAGGCAATCCACTCATCTCAGCCTCCCAAAGGCGCGGGATTACAGGCTGAGCCACCGAGCCTGGTATTCTTTGTGATCTTTTTAACTCATGTTTCTTCAACCACTGCATATATGGTCATCTTCATTCCAGATCTTTTTTTCTGACTTCTGGACCTGTATGGTCCCCACCTTCAGGAAATCTTGTGCTGGTCTTCCACACGATATAAAATTCCACTGAACTGACTAGCTGTGGCAGAGATAGCTAGTTGTTCCTTAATCCACAATAATAAATTGTCCCAAATATTTCTGTACTCATAACTAATAAGAACAAAATCTACATTCCCCAGCCCCTCTTGCAGGTCATTGTGGCCTTGTGACCAAGTTTTGGCCGTGGCATGGAAGCAGAAATTTTGTGCAGCCTCCTGTAGGTGCATGTAAACTGCACAAACACGTCATATCATACACTATTCTGCTGTCCACTTGCCTGGAATATGGATCTGGAGCTAAATAAATGATAATATGAGTCAGATCTGGGAACCAAAGCCATGCAAGCAGAGCAGCAAGATCCAAGGACCCGTGGCCCCTGACCCTGTGAAGAGCTCAATCATTCATGTACATATGATCGAACTTTTTTTTTTTTTTTTTTGAGTTGGAGTCTCACTCTGTCGCCCAGACTGGAGTGCAGGGGCCGCTCCCGGCCACCGCAGCCTCGACCTGCTGGGCTCCGGCGATCCTTCTACCTCAGCCTTTCGAGTAGCCGGAATTACAGGAGCTTGCTACCACGCCCAGCTGATTTTTTGATTTATTGTAGAGATGAGGTCTCGCTGCCCAGGCGGGTCTCGAACCCGCGGGCTCAGGCCATCCACTCACCTCGGCCTCCCAAAGGCGCGGGATTACAGGCTGAGCCACCGAGCCCGGCATGATCAAACTTTTATGTGACAAAACCTCCTGTCTTGGTTGAGTCACTGTTATTTGGTGTCTTCAGTCACTATCTACCAAAAAACAGCATATTTATCACATTTTAAAAAAACTTTTCTGTTCCCTATTTTTGAATGGCATCACTAGTCATGCTTGCATGCAAAACAGAGCCTTTTCTTTTCCCTCATTCTTCATAAACCAACACTGGTATTGTCTATACTGCTACTACCTAAGTTCACGCTCTTGTCATTTCTTGCCAAGATGGTTACAAAACCTGTTACTTCTCACATCTAGTTTTGTTTCCCCTCAATCCAAGAGGGAAAGATCCGCTAAAGCAATCTTTTCATAGGTTAAAAGTCTTCTTAAATTCACCCAAGGATAATATGCACATTTCCAGCTATCATCGATCAGCTTCTTCCTGATTTGCCTTTTGTCTACCTTTCTAATCTCATAGTTCACAGGTTTCCAATCTCCTCCCTGCCCTCCAACCACTTAGAATCTTTTTGCAGAAATGCATGTGGCTTTTTTCATGCTTTTCAACGAGTCTTTCAGTTGTGTGAAACTGTTTCCCTCTCTGTTATTTTGCAAACTTCCACTTGCCTTTAAGTCTCTGTTCAACACTCTCTCTCTCCTTGGAGGCTCTTGAGGAAGACTGACCCCTTGTGCACCCGCCAGTGCCCATCACAGTTGGGGTGAGGTTCTTGTTCAGTCTGATCTTAGTCCTCTGTATATTTCATATCATAGGAAACATCACGGGGTAATTGATACTTTACTAAGAAGCACATCAAGTGAAACGTAAAGAGGGGAAAACTAAATTTTGTTTTCCTAGGGGCAGCATTAAAACCTAGTGCCTTTTATGGCTTTTACAGTTTAGAAAATCAGTACCCCATACACTATCTAATTTTTATTTTCACAATAACCTTTTGATACAAATACTATCATTATTCTTTTATAGATACAAAAAATAAGACTCCCTTGAGTCATAATTTTTTCCGGTCCTATAATATTTTTATTTCAGTAACTTGAAGACTAATAGATGAGATCAGTAAAAATTATCAAGAAAATATGCAAACTTATTTGATTAAGTTACAAATCCATAGCATTACTTCCCATGACACTTTTTTATACAAATAAAACTTTCAAAAATAGCTTAGTAGCATTCTAATTCGTGTTTGCAAAAGCATGTATAATCATATTGAAAGTTTAAAAAAATCCAAATAACTGTACATGTATGCACGTACCTCAGTCATTTTTTTACTGCTTAATCTAAATCCTCAATGTTTTTCCAGATCTGGGGAATACCTAGCCTTTTAACTAAACTTGAATGTTTTCTTAACATCAAAAACATTTAGCATATATATTTAAAGTATGTGTGTCAAGTGATGCAAAATGTTTCCTGTGTGGCAAGAAATCTTTTTGTTAAAGTCTTGCATTCACATCCCCATACGTGGATTCAGTCCTGGTCTTTGGGACTTGAGGGTATTCTAGTGTCAAGAGCCCTTCAAAATCCTTCTACTTAGCCTTTAATCTTTTCTCTAGATGGAGAGATTTGACTACTTCTAGCTTAATAAGAATGTTGGATTTGGTTTACTTTATAGTTCTTCCAATTAGCTTTTTGAGTGTTTTTTGGGAAACTTTAATCTTGCCTAAACTTGTGGGAAAGTAGAGAGAGGGAAAGAATGGGCACTCTTCCTTAAATATATATATATATATTACAATTAACTGTCAGTACACTTGTCTTAAATCATTTCATAATTTGACTATGTGGAACTTTAATTATATGATAGCTATCATTGCTTCTAAATGAGCACCATTTTATTAAAGATTGGATAGAATTTAAAATTGAATTGAAAGCTTTATAATGATACCAATGGGAAAAGAATTGTAATAGTCTTAATATCAAATACAATATTTCTCCAATATTTCCAAAGCCCCTCAAAAATTAATGCAGGCTTAAGACTATTCCATTGCATCTCTCAGGCTTTCATGTGGATATAGGTATGTGCACATATTTATATATTTCTTTTTAAGGAGTACAAGTTATAGTTTACATTTCTCTTTGTTACCAGAAAACCGGAATAATCTAACGTTTAAGTCAACTGAGTGATGCCATGTTACCTGTATCAACTTCACCAACTCTTTAATGCCACTAACTTGTGGAGCACTTCATTGGTCTGAGAATATCAAAGCAAATTTCACACTATCTTAGAGAATTGAGGTGATAGAGAAAGGATTTTTATAATTGTATATTTGTCTCCAGGGACAGCACAATGCAGTTGGTAATTTAGATTCCAGCCAGATCTTAACTGCTTTATTTCTTGAATTATGTTAACTCTTCCTTAAAATAGTTGTATAAACATACAGTCTTATTTTAATTACCAGAAACATATAATCTACTGGAGATAGCTCAGAAAATATACAAATTAATAAAAGTCCACAGGATTAGGTACTTCAGCAACACAAATAGTTGTATCTGCTGTAAACTTGCCTTTTATCAACATATAGAAATACCCAGTAACTTATGACAAATATTTTAAATTAACATTTAAATACATTTTCTTAGAGGAAATAAACAGAAATACATGGCTTTCAAAACAAATGATGAAGTCATTACCAGAAAGTTCTGAGACTAGGGAGGGATGAATGGATATTAAACTTGAGTGTAGGCCTGTTGGATTAAGTCCATGACAGAATATTCATCCACAATTTGGCAAAAGGTTTCAAAGTCTTAGTCATTCAACTACAGCCTGAGGAACTGCCTATCAGTGAAAAGAGACATGTAACACTCTGCCTGTACCCCAAGTAAACAAGGTCATTTGACACCTGTCATAGCCATGTGTAGGGGAAGTAAATCACTCATGAAAAGTTGAAGTTTCAATTCTGTGTTATCCCTAATTACAAGTTCCAAATTAGTACTTCAGCATGGTGTAGAAACCCAAGCCAAGAAATTAACATAAAAAAGAACTATTACATCCCTAGGGCTCTTGAGGAAGCAAACAAAATCCTCAGAAATAACAGCACTCCTATAGAAAAGAGGTCTCACTGAAGAAGTGCTAACAATATCACTTAGGAAAAAAAGATGACCAAAATAAAAATTAAAAAATAAAATAAAATAACATGGAAGGAGGAATGGCTAATGGAAATAGAAGAATTAGGATTTGTCTCCAAAGAGTTAGAAATGATGAAATCATTAGAAAAATTTCATAGCATAAATATATTTTAGACTGTTAAGGAGAAAAGATATATGAAGCAACAAGAAAGAAGAGTAGAGCATGAAATAAGAACAAGTAGCTTTGAAAAAGAACAAGCAGAAGTTCAAATTATATTTTAGGAAGGATTTGGTCATTATTCTGAAAAAAATCTAGTGATTTAATTACTGTCAATAGTGAACTAGCATCCTGAATGGGCCTTACCATCCAGAATGAAACACAGGGACGTATATGAGGGGAAAGCCAACAAAACCTGGAATTATCTTTTGGAGGGCAGGACCCTTGTACAGGTTTCCCTGCTAAGTAAATGTTCTAGGAACTCATCAGCATCAGTGTACCTGCTGGTGTTGCTGTGAGAGGCTGTGTTGAAGAAATGTCCCAAGTTGTGGCAAGCTGTGGTAACTGGTTGAAGAAATGTCCCAAGTTGTGGTAACTGGTTCTTCCACCATGACAATGCACCTGCCCGTACCATGCTCAGTGTTCAGCAGTTTTTAACCAAAAATGACGACTCCTATGCCCCACTTTCCCTATTCACCTGATCTCACCTGGATCAACTTTTTTTTGTTTGTTTCTCAAATGAAAAAGGTACTCAAAGGGAAACATTTTGTAGATGTAAAAGAGGTGAGAAAAACAAGCAAACAAAAAAGGCAGAAGCACTAAAAGGCATACAAATTGGCAAGTGCAAAGACTGTTTTGAACAGTGGAAAAAGCATCACGATAGGTGTATAGCATCAAACTTTGCAGGTGACTGAAGTTTAAACATGTAAGTCTAAATACACAGTTTTGATAAATAAATTCCAGATTTTTTGAGTCCTCTCTCATAGGTGTGGTAAATGTTTTTTAAAAATTAAGAATAAAATAAACTAAGAAGAAAGCAGGTCTACTACATGAGTATAAGAACTTTCGACTTCTTATTGTTCAATAAATTATCCAAAATGCTCAAAATTCCTAAATAGAGGGATGGATGCATGAACACATGCTTAAGCAATGAATGGATACGCATTATGGTAAAACTATATGCCTAAGTCAGTAGGACGATTCCTTGTGATAGATTTCTTTTTAATGGGGTTAGTTTTAATCTATTCATCACCTTTTGTAACTTTTGGCCTTTATTTCCTGACGTCTAAAATTGGCTTCGTTTCTAATTTGCATCAAATTCTTAAATCCACTCATTAAATATTTCCCTTGGCTATAGTTCCAATTTTATAGTCTAGCTTTTGACCTAGACATTACTTTTATCTTATAAGGCACAATTTTAAAAACATTTTTAACTGAATTTTTAAAAAAACTTTTAATAATGAACTATAGTGTGATTTCCCCACATTATACATTTGACCAAAAAAAAAAAAATTAATTCTCTTGGTAAAATGTTTCTGTTAAAATTGTTACATGGTCATTCTTATGAAACTGCCCAAAAGTTGAAAAAGGTGTGTTGCATCCAGGTAAAGGGTCACCCTATCTTCCTCCTAAGTCCCCACAAGGCATGCCTATGCACCCGCCATACAGAGATCAAGAGTCACAAGGCCGCAACCCCCTAGGGAACAGACAGGCCCTGCAAATGAATGAAGCATGAATGTAAGAAGCACTTTCTTTGCTCATTGTTCACTTTTATTATTAGAAAAACATGCTGCAATATTTTCTTGAGACAAGTGTTTCTTGTTCAACCTTTTATTTCTCCATTCATGCAGAGATATTTCTTTTCTACATAAAAATATAAACACAAGAAGAGTTACCAGAAAGAGTTACCAGTTGTTTGTCACCCAACACAAACAACTGTATCAGGAGACAGTGGGAGTGGTAAGAATTCAGGGGAAGTGTGTGTCTCACAGAAAAGAGGCAACCCCTAGTTGGCTCCAGTGGTTTGGGAGAATTACAGTCACTGATTTGCAGTTAGACAGAAAATGCAGAAACCTGGATGTAGAAGTGCTAATATGGTCCAACTAAACATGTCTTCTGATTTGCACATCTTTATTTAGATCTCCAAACAAAGTTGTAGTAGTCCTACGTAATCACTTCCCAAAAATGTTCAAGAGCTCTTAGAGTATGCTGCACTGACCTGGGGGTCCTGGTTATACATGGTTGAATTTCAATCTTGTATCTGGGTTTCCTGGTTCCTGGACTCTGACGACTGCTACTCCGGGTCTTTTGTGTCTTCCTTACTCTTAATGCCTGGAATCTGTGACTGTGTTATCTTCAACAGAAAAGTTGGTTGAAGGTAGTGGATGAAGGTTGTTAATCAACTGACCTTCAAACAGGTGATTACCCTGGATCATCAGAATCAAATGCATTCACAGGGCCCCTAAAAGTGGAAGAGAGAGAAAGAAGAGTTTGTGTTGGAATGATGAAGTGTGAGAAATAATTAATCATTGATGTCTTTATGGGTGGAAGGGAACCATGACACAAAGAACCCAGGCAACCTCTAAAGCCAGGAAACGCAAGATAATGGATTATTGCCTAGAGACTCCAGAAACACCACCCTGTCACCTCCTTGATTTTAGACTAATGAGACTTGATCCAGGACTGTAAGACAATTAAGTTGAGCTGTTTTAGACCAGGCTGTACAGCCTTTTGGCTTTCCTGGGCTGCATTATGTAACGAGATATTGTCTTGGGCCTCACATACATTATATAATATGTATTTTGTATTATAAAGTTTAGAAGAATGAGAAAAATATAAAGTCATTGGGAAATTTGGCCTTGTGTTTATAAAACTTATTTCTCGATGTCTGGTTCTGTGGAAGTGGTCACAATTCTCAGTGAGTTCTCAAGGTGCTCATCAGAAATGTTTGTTTGAATTTTGCTCTTCATGTGCTTCATAATTGGAAACAGCTGCTCATAAAGGTATATGCTGCCAAAAAGCAATTTTATGAATAAGGCATGATTGTGAACTTCAAAAATGGAACTACCCATGGGGTCACGAAGAAAATAAATAAATGTTAAAAAAAAAAACACAATGTTGTATATCTGACAAAGGCCTAATGACTAGGATCTACAAGAAACTCAAACACGCTGAAAAGAAAAAGCAGCCCCATTAAAAAGTGGGCAAAATACATGTATAGACACTTCTGAGAAGAAGATATATGGGCAGCCAACCGACACATGAAAAAGTGCTCAGCCTCACTCATCATCAGAGAAATGCAAATCAAAACCACACTGAGATACCTAACTCCGGTAAGAATGGCCATCATTAATAAAACAAACAACAACAGATGCTGGTGAGGATGTGGAGAAAATGGAACGCTTCTACACTGCTGGTGGGAA